>NC_042997.1:8006248-8013748 GCF_006345805.1 Octopus sinensis | reverse complement strand
AATGACTGGAAACATGCGTCCTTCCTTGGTTTTTGTTGTCCTTTATCCTCTGATATATATATATATATATATATATATATAATAGGACTTCTATAGCAGTCCTATTAAACATTTTGTTCCTCATTAAACATTTTGTTCTTGATAAGAAACAATCACTGTATTATTGATATATATATATATATGTACATAAGATACATTATATAGGGTAGCGAATATTCGTTATAAATATCACTACCAGTGGTCTAGACAATATATTCACATTTTAAAACAGTGTACATTTAAACACAAAAGAAAAAATTACCCTTTGACACGTAATTTTTACATGCTAGAAATAGCAGCCAATACGGCGAAAACCACGATTTAACAGCAATTTTCGAAGAAATTGAAAAATAAAAACTTTTACCCTGTTATTTATTATCGGTTATACCATGGTTTCGAAATTTTTTTAGCAAACAATATTATTTGCCATCCTTTAATAGGTAATTTAGCAAAACAATATAATTGCAAGGCGAATTTCTTGTCAGTAACCGGCCTTAATAACTAACTTATAATTCCGAGACAAGAACACGTGTCCCGCCATTATACGTTATAATTTTTCAAAAGTCTGCGCGCAGGGGCATTTACAGTCAGCAATAAGTACAAAGCCGAGGGTAATTTTTTTTTGTGTTTAATTGTACATTATTTTAATATATATATATATATATATATATATATATAATATATATATATTATATATATTAGTATATATATATATAATATATATTATATATATATTATATATATATATATATATATATATTAATATATATATATATTATATATATATATATATATATATTCTAGAGGTATCGGAATGAATTTCACTGGAAATAAAGCCGTGTTTTGAATGAATTTACCGAAGCCTCTGTGTAAGGTTATATTCTTGTGAGCAATCTACTTGCTCTTTAGCTCTTTGAACAATTCCTCTTCCAAGACATTTACCTTCTAATGGATAGTAAGTCTTACATTTGAAGTTGCAGTTCCTCAAATTAGATTCGGCACTGTAGTTGTTTGTAATAATTTTCTTGTTATGCTGATTAACATATATATATATATATGTTTATAAATCTACCTTCATGGTGCTTTATTTGGAAATTAATACATTTGTATTGCAAATGAGCGATCAATGAAATTTTTCATATCGGTATGAAAAGGTAGAAAACATTTTATTCCTCCCGAACTAGGATTAATATATCATCCTTCGAAGCAGGTTTTATAAAACTAACTTATCAACAAGTTTGAAAAAAATTCATCTTCTGATCTGACGTTCAAAATTCATTTCTCTTTATTGTGTATTCGTCAAGATAATCTATCGCCATCTGAGAAGAATCAGTTCTTTTCAGTCAGATAAGGTTTATATCTTTGTACAGAGTCTTTACAACCTTGCCTTCTAACAAACAGCTGCGGATACTTTCTAGCTTTGTATTAAAATTTGCACCATATGGGCGTTAGAAACATATCTCATCATAAACTATTGCTCATTGACATATTTTGAATTGGTAACTACTGATCTGCAAAAGGTTTGGGTTTTACGCGTCATGGATAATGTGATGTTTACTTAATAATATTTAAATGTATGTTCCCTTTACGGGGTTTAGATTTGTGAATGAAAGTAATCATTTCCTTGCTTTCACGCTCTTCAAGAGTGTTCTTCTAATAAGCAGATCCAGAACGGGAATTATTGTACTATTTACTATTGTGATTCTTTTCTAAATTTATACATCTTATACTTAATGGCTTGCATCCGTTTTTGTGTAAGACTTTGTCAGGATTCCTAAATTCTGTGCATGTATGCGATGCTTTAAGGCTTGGCCTCAATACACGCATAAACATTTCATAACCATTATTTGTAATGCATCGGAGTTTTGGGGATTCATACAATGTTGCTCAGATTCAAGGAAACATATATACTATTTCAAATATTAAAATAAATGCAGTATTTTCTAAAACAGACTTCTTGTAAACTATATATTTTGTATCTTTTTGATCTATAAGTTATGTTGCGCAGATAAAATTATACATATCCATGGATAAAATATTCCTCATGTCTAGAACTGTACTATATAGACTAAATTCACGCACGTGCACACATACCCACACACGCACGTGAGAGCGCATGTGAGTATCTGCTTTTATATACCTTCTATACTTGAAGGAAGGGTGACTAACATCGCTTTTCCTGTCGTAGAAGTAACGTCAGGCGTACCTCATTCAGGGGTGTAATCGTAATGTGTTACCCACTTTATCGCCATCACCTAGTTGTCTTTAACACTGTCAACAATGTAGCAACTATTAGGGTTAGATTTCTAGTTCTATAACAACTTTTTACCACCAATCCAAAGGGAACTGTAGATGATCATGGGCACTGTCATTCATTCATATTAGAAAAGGAGTAATTTGATATACGGTTAGAAAAATCGGTCATAGGATGCAACTATTTCGTGTATGCGTGAATGAATTTAGGTAAAAACTGGTGGCACCTTTCTTGGCACGGGCAATTGTCTTTATCTGCACAGTAGCAGCGTCTCGTATCTGACAGAGTTACTCCTATATGAAATTGATTTACCTTTTGGAGTGCCAATAACTGTTGAACTTGCGAGAAGTTATAACGGAAGGGTAGAAGCAAATTTTAGAAGGCTGTCGTAGCTGCTAAGGATGTACTTTTTACAAAGAGAAATGTTTATGTTTGTGTGGCCAACTATTATAATGAGAAATTCTAGCAGTCTGATGCTTATGATTCAGTGTAATATGGTAGTATATAATTTGATTGAGAACTGCAGCATAATATTTTATTACCCTTGAAAACAATAAAGATAGATATATTTACATTTGGTATTGTTCTTCAGTGCTCTGTTCATCAAAGTAGTGCTGGCCTGGCGTGTAGCATATAACTAATAGATGGATATTGGATGTTTTGGTAAAAGAGAAAAGTAAGGATATCAACTAAAATACGGATGTTCTTGCACATGACATCAAATAAGATATTGACGGATAGAAGGAAACTTTAAGTATCTTAACTTCGCGATAGGTCGAAGCTGAGTGGATGATAAAAAGAAAGAACACACCATAACATCATGATCCGATACGTAATTTCAGAGGTGAAACATTGATTTGACTCATACATGAGCTAAATGAATAGCCGTATAAAAGCAGAAACTGTCAAAAGTTTTACTGGCGTCGATACGGAAAAAACATTGCTTTCACGAATGTTATAGAAGTTGAGAGGTCATGAGTGGGTGATATATGATAACGGCACTTATGGTCATTAAACAGTGAAGGGGAGATCACGAGGAGTGTTCACCTGATGGACGACATGCATTTTACCTTAGAGAAACTGAAATGACAATATGTATATTTCTCATTCTACCTGTCCTCTCTGCATACATGTGTGTGTGTGTATGTGTGTGTGTCTATAATACATTGAAGGTTAGTTTCAATCTTGCTTGCAATGTTACCCAGGTAAACTGTCGCATAATGGGAAAATACTATGAATTAAATTTACCCTGAAATGTTAATAGGAAGGGAATGAAACGAGTTTGGCGTAAATTGAGGCAGTAGTTATTATGATATTCGGAGTTTGGTGTATAAATACCCAAAACGGTGCGTAATGTGAAAATATTCCGAATTTAACTTCATGCTGGAAGGGAAGAAACTCTAAACTCTCGTTTAGACTGATTTGACACCGAAGAAATACTATGAGACGTTCACAGAAATACATATATATACAACCTTCGACAGAGTAACAGTCATATATACGACTTGAACTGACACACATATCAGTACAAAAACATACTTTTACACATGCATACACATATATATTCACATAGACATGTCTACACGCATACGTAAATCCTCACATACATACAAAGATACATGCATACATAATACATACATACATGCGCATATGCACATCTGCATACGTACATACATACATGCACACATACATACACACATACAAACACAAATGCATATGCACATACATATCCTGTTGTTGATGTTGAAATTCCAATGAAGGCGCCTTGGATCTCGGCTAGAATTCGGTACATACTCTATTGGCAAGAAATCTTGAAATAAACTGAATAATGCCATACATATATATATATCATGGACTTCGTAACCTCGGTGTGAAATAGGATTTTTCCCTGAGCTTTTTCCGAGTGCATTGAACGTCATCTCACCTCCAAAGATTTGGGTGCTATTTCTAGCACGCGCTGCCATTACGTAACAGGCGCCAAATCTCTCTTTTTCTGAAGGAAAGGAGCCGTTGACAAGTTTACACGTGAATTCGATGTCACATTCATTGAAAACATTTGAAATAACCTGGTAAAGAAATATAAATATATATATAACGCAACTTATTAGAAGATTGAGAACACTACAGATTAACAAACGCGTGTATTGAACCACATTTATTGTTTAATTTTTAATACAAAGCATGATATAACAAAATTGGTGACGTAACATATCTTACGGCCGGTACTGATCATATTGCCAAACTGCAGTCAATAAATAAATGCGAAAATAAAGTTCTTTATCTTCATAGGGCATTCGAATTAAGGCAACGGATCTTCATCAGTTTTTCTTACTCTGATGAAGATCCGTTGCCTTAATTCGAATACTTTATGAAGATGAAGAACTTTATTCTCGCATTTATTTATAGACTGCATTTTGGTAACCGATCAGTAACGGCCGCAAGATATGTTACATCACCTATTGTGTTACGTCATGCTTTGTTTTAAAAATAAGCTATAAATGTGGTCCAATCGATGTGTTGGTTAATCTGTGATTTTCTACATTTTCTAATTATTTGCATTGGTTCCTGATAATCTATTGCTTATCCAGTTATCTGCACTCTACCTGCATAATATGCCTGGATACCAATGCCATGCCAGAGAATAATACAGGTAACAGGTACCGATAGTATATACGGAAATTTTATCCCTTAGTCGCTAACTATAACTGCTAACTCTGTTTACACTATATATACATACACTTGCGTCAGAAATTAATTAGCACTTCTCAAATTTCTACATTAAATAGTTAAATCAATTAACCTATGAGCTGTTCAAAACGTCTTACGCGATGAGAAAAATCATAGTATGGTGTGATTTCGGTCCTTGCGAGGCGCTACCTATATCTATTAACACAGAAGATTTGTCTGCATCCGCACTCCAAGTTGTTGTTGCACTGCTATGTCAACATCATAAGGCTGTAGACTCTCAACTGCTCTGCAAACAAAGTTACGTCATCGTTCTGCGCAACAGTGAACTCGCAACAAGCAATAGTTCGAGATATGGCCACTAGGTGACAGCACATACCTTGAGTGAAGAGCAAATCAAGGGTGCTAATTAATTTCTGACGGTAGTGTATATATATATATTGAGACTAGGCCATTTGCTTCACGTTCGGTCTTTCCAAAAATCTTTAAATCTTCCATATATAACATGATTTAGTCTTCCTCCATGTTTCAACGTGTACCCCGATGTCACACTCCGTAGTATCTGTGTGATGGTTAGCATACGTATCACAAACAGCAATGGAGATAGGCAATCTTCTTGAACTCTGTCTATCTTGATGCTAAACCTTGCCAAATCTTCCACATGAAGTTAACACTGTATTCCAGTTTTTTCATTCTCTTATTAAAATTGATATGATAACACACGTCTGTACCAGCTGTAGACTTTCTAAATCCAGGAATGTGTTACGCTTTCTTGTAACCGATCCACGCCATGCCCATATAATAATAATGATGATAATAATAATAATAATACTTATTATTATTATTAATATCATCATCATCATCATCATCATCATCATCATCATCATCATTATTATTATTATTATTATTGAGTGAGCGAGCAGAGCATGCCATCAAAGTGACACTGGGGTAAAATATACGAAGCCCAGTATACCCATCATGACTACCCGTCTGATAAGGGTACACCAGGCACATGCATCACAACCATATGTGCGCGACATGGTGATCTCATAAACAGCATATGACCTTGCAGGTGGAGCCCAGTTAGAATTTTCTTCAGATCGAGTAACCCATCCCGCTCAAAAGGTCCCTGAATAAGGGTTGTTTAAGGACGTTGAGCGAAGCACCCATGTTTCCAGAGGTGAATTATTCAAACCTCAAAGAATCCTTCTCAACACATGGCTATGATGCTCCCCCACTACTTCTGCTCGTGATCAGAGATGCACATATCGTCAGCCACTAAGGGACATGCTCAACTGGTTAAGGTCAAATAACTGACAAGCAAATCTGTGGTATTGAGCAGAATATTTGCTGTAGCCCATTATTATTATTATTATTATTATTATTACTTTTTTTTTCTTCTTTCAAATTTTCTTCCATTTCTTGCCGAGTGTCTTCCCGACTCCTAGGGCAAAGAAACTCATAGTGTATATTGGTAGGCGTTTAAACCAAACTCAGTAGTTCGTTCATTTTTTTAAATTTTTTTTTTTAAGTTAAATTAAAATACATGAGCAGCAACAGTTCTCACATCGACAATGCTCTCTCAATACGTGTGATGTACCAGTTAAGACAATCTTTTGCACTTCTTGCAGGGATGGTAAGCCAGGATCATTCTCATATAATTTTCGGTTCCCTTCTTGATCATTCCTAGTGCTCCTACGATCACTGGTATTGTAACCGCCTTGAGATGCCACATTTTCTCAATTTCAATGAGTAGGTCTTTATATTTTCTGAGCTTGTCAAACTCTTTCGCTGAGATATTATGATCACAGGGGATGCTCATGTCGATCAATAAGCAAACTTTATTGTTTTGGTCTTTCACTACAATATCTGATTTATTGGCCTTGATGGTTCGGTCTGTATGTACTGGAAAGTCCCACAGAATGGTTACATTTCTCCTTCAGTTACAGCCTCAGGGTGGTGATTATACCACTTGTCGGCAGTTTTGATATTGTAATGCCGACTTATTAGCCAGTGGAGATATTGGCCAACTCTGTCATGTCTTAATTTATACTCCACTGGTGCTAAGACTTTACATCCAGAGATTAGGTGGTCCACTGTTTCAATCATGTCGTTGCAGAATCGGCATTTTGGGTCTGCTCCATTTTTCATCACATTGGCCTGGTAGTTCCGATTAATAGGCTTTGATCTTGAGCAGCCAGGATGAAACCTTCGCTCTCTGCTTTTAGCCCTGACTCCGTAGCCACTGATGGGTTTGCTTCTGGTCAACATCAGCTTGTTTGCTGCGGGTCACATATTTGCCGTGCAGAGGTTTCTCCTCCACCTATCAGCCAATTGCTCGTCGTGCGCTTCTTTCGTCGCCATCTTTTTCACCTTCTTTGCAACAATAGTTGCCGTACTTCCCTCGGGTTGTTCAGTTTGGGTATCATTATTATTATCATTATTATTATTATTATTATTATTATTATTATTATTATTATTATTATTTTCTCTTTATCACAGATTTTGCTGGAGGTCCTGGA
>NC_042997.1:7893748-8001248 GCF_006345805.1 Octopus sinensis | reverse complement strand
TATATATATATATATTAACCATTCTAAATGAATATAGAGTTCTGGAATTGTGACTACTAGCTCATTATTTTGTTACTTTTGTCCAGTCTCATATTATTTTATTACCGTTGTCTTCTTTCGCTGTTCCGCGTGGTTCATTAGTTGATTTGAAGATGGAAGAAAATATGTTGCCTGATTACTGTGAACAATTTATCGAAAACAATATCTATTATGTCCATTCTGGTCTTATTTTTGATAATAGCTCCTAAATAAAACTAGATTTCTCTGTATTTGAATAGTTTATCTTGGAGTACTGTATAATCGAAAATAATCTAAAATTAATGTACATTTTTTTCTGTTTGTTTCATTTCTAAGTTATGACTGATGGGACAGATATATTATCCAAGTTACTCCAATCGTAAATATCTTGCATGTTTCTTTTGCGCAGGAGTTACATTATACAACATTTCCGTTTTAAGGTAGAAAGGTATGATTTAAGGGCTCTAGAGGAAACGGGAGATTCCCTAATTGACTGTGGGCAAAGTTCCAAAGCTCCTCTACGTGCATACATGCTTACATTCATACTTATGTGCATGCATCTATGTATACACACACATATGCATGTATACACACACACGCACACATATATATATGGAGAGAAAGAGAAAGAGAGGGAGAGAGAAATAGAATTAGGTACGTACGCAGACACTCACACACGTACACTTGCGTCAGAAATTAATTAGCACTTCTCAAATTTCTACATTAAATAGGTTAAATCAATTAACCTATGAGCTGTTCAAAACGTCTTACGCGATGAGAAAACTTAGTATGGTGTGATTTCGGTCCTTGCGAGGCGCTACCTATATCTATTAAACAAAGGAAGATTTGTCTGCATCCGCACTCCAAGTTGTTGTTGCACTGCTATGTCAACATCATAAGGCTGTAGACTCTCAAACTGCTCTGCAAACAAAGTTACGTCATCGTTCTGCGCAACAGTGAACTCGCAACAAAGCAATAGTTCGAGATATGGCCACTAGGTGACAGCACATACCTTGAGTGAAGAGCACATCAAGGGTGCTAATTAATTTCTGACAGTAGTGTACATATGTATGTATTTATATATATGAACACTGAAATAGTTTTCATTCTATACGTTCCTAATTCCTGCAACTCTCAGCAATCAAGTTTTGCTATTCATGCTCAACGAATGACTTATCTAGGCCGAGTCAAAAACTCTATAATGAGGAAATGCATAATGTGGATATAGTTTCTATGGACTCGCTACGAACATACGTTCTGACTTGTCAAAGACGTAGCCACTAATACTTGATACACTTGAAGTAGCTGGTAATCTTTACATCTTATACTACTTACCTAAAAAATTGTATGATAGATTGAATAACTTAAACAAGTTTTGCCTGAATAATATATAGACAAGCCGCAACAGAAGAAAAATCTCCGATTAATTGTGGTTGATAAAACAATTTGTTGCTAAAATTTCATACATTACTATAACATACACTCTATTATACTTTAACGCCAATGTATTTTTACAATTTTAAAAATAAAAATTAAAGCAATATTCGAATCGATATATCACCAAGTATTTCAAGTATATTTGATGCTCAATGAATTAAATGTTTCTAAATTCTTGTATGTAATTAAAAATGAGTATATTAATATTGTTAATGAAAACCTAATCCTGTTGATAGGCAAACTTAAATAATATTACTTTTGAATGTCGGGACAGATGTAGTGAGGGGATGAATATGCATGAACCATAGAAATGTATAATATTTTTACGATTAAATTCAAGTTACCAGCAAGTTCTTTGCGTGAATCAGATTACATTAGTTACTGAGCTATTAAACATAAAATATCATATCATATTGACATACGTATTATCAATTTGGAGAGCGACAAGAAGTGGGAGGGTGAGAGTATCAGCACGAAGTTTACTTCCTTTGGCACTCACCATGAGGAACAAGCCTTTAGTGGTGATGACTGTTTTAGTTCAATGGTACACATAGCCGAAAGTAACGCAATTTCAATTACAATATATAATATTTGGAGAACACTTTTAACAAACAATTGTGCTATTCATTTTGCAAATAAACTGTTTAAGGAATAATTCTACTTGTCATTTATGAAACACATTGACTATTCCCTGGGCGATTATTTTAATAATGTTCAATCAATGTAAAGATTGAGAATACAAGTATTGTTCGATTTCTAGATTACAAGCGCGCTATTTTTACCATTCATATGATACAAAATATGAAAAGATTGTGAACGTCCGAGAATAGAAAATTGCTCCCAGATGAAGTTCAATTGTGTGCCATGATTGCATTTCATTATTTTCACTTACATTTCAAATAAATCCTATTTCTGTTTCTTGGTTGAAAACATGATTTCTACATTATCTTTCCAGTCGTTACAATAATACATTGAAAACAAGTATTTTTGATAATGATACAAATACAATACACAAATTTGGCAATACGTGACCCGATACAAGAAAATGTGGGAATAATTCTGAATTGGATAAGTATTCTGATTTAGGGATTGCATCAACTATCATATCCATTGAAAATGTGATTGCCTTTTTTTTACACTGTAAAATGACAAAATTCTTAAGTGATAAGTTTGAAACAAAGTGCATGTCGAAATCTAGAGGTTATGTCTATCTACGTAGCATAAAACTAATATGAAATTTTAACTGATGCAGTAACACGTATTACACGTAAGAATAACGCATAATTTGTAATCATATTCTTTTATAACTGCCTGTGCAAGTCCCTTTTGGGAATTATTTTCCAGAAAATTTAACAGTAAATGAATCTTAGAAATTTTGAGGTATATAGTTAGCTGAATATAAGATACTGTCATTGTATCATTACGAGAACTTTTGCCTTATGTCTTTTTAAAAACAAAGTATTATATAACTACCATAATACAATGAAAGAAAATGTTGATAAAATACAAAAAGCCATAAATGAATATTAGTGAGATATATTTTAAAGTATGATATGAATGGGAAGAGTCGAACAAATTAAACAAATACTTTTTAAAGAAATGAGTTTATAGTGTACGTAAAAAATTTGAAGTAAGTGAAGAAATACCAGTTTGGAGAAAGTTGAACACTATCAATACATTAGATTTTAAATAATTTGATACGCATGTATATTTCTAGTAATTGATATTCAAGTGATAACTAATCCTTATAAACATTAAACTTTGAATCCTATTCTATTTATCAATTTCCATAAAGTATCCGTGATGTTTGAAGCGTGTACACAGTGATATTATATGTATGAGTATGTGTCACTACATTTCATTTGCATATATTTCAACTTTTGTAAATATTGTTAACATAGGAAAATGTATTTTTCTGCCATAATGATACAAATTTGAAGCCAAAACGAAATAGGAAAATATGGAAATAATATGGCACTGGATAATCGCTATAGATTTGAAGCAGAATTGCTTTGGTGAATTTACAAATCAAACAACTAAAACAACATAGATAACCTAGTGTAAGACTATATTCACATACACATCGTCATATTTTGGAGTATATATACATACATACGTTTTTAAGTATGTATTCATATCTTCAATAACAAGCAGCACTTGAGTGCAAACACAATAAACCTGACGTTGTTCTGTGGAACTGGAAACAAAATCATGCACTGTTATAGAGGTCGAATACCCGGCGAATGTAGATGTATCATCAAACGCTCAGGAAAGGAAATCATGTATTGTGAATTAATGCGGGAATTACATCTCCTGTATGCTTATCATAAATTTCCATTTCTACCTATCTGTCATCATAGTTGCTTTAGTTTATGTACCTACAGATTTACATAGCAACCGCGGGTTTTATTTCAAGAAAGAGCAAAAGAAAGCGATGTGCATACTCCAAAGCCAATCATTTGAAGTCAAAATTTATAAAATATTCTAATGATCCCTCATCTAAGCATCTTTAGATGAACAAATGAACACATTTGGGTATGTGCTTCCACAGTTCAGGAAACACACCAACTGAAACACATATTAAAAACAACAGAAGTTTGAATTATTTTAAGAACTTAAAACTCAAAGGAAACACAAGTGCCTGCGCATGCACTCATGTGATTAAATATATATACTTATAACTCTTTACGAGGATGCTTGCACAAATGATATGATTCAAGCGTTAGATTTGAACGCTCTGCTGCAAATATGGCGACTTTGTAATAGAATTTTTTACTGTCTGCAGGTACATTTTCATGTATTGCAATGTGCATCTTCAGACCCCCAGTAGATCTACGAACGCTGTTACAAATGAGACACGTAGTGTCTTTTTGTCTTTGAGGTAGTATGTTCTTGCTTGAGTTCTGATACTGTCATCAGCTATGTTCATGGTTAACTAATCAAGCTCTTGATAAGAATTAATGAATAGAAGCAACATACAAAAATCCTCCCTCAAAAACACTAGGCATATGCTGCTGCTTTTAAATAACCCGTTTTAAATTTGGATTTTGAAATATTTCACAAACGTTCTTGATTGTACTGATCTCGTTTGATCAACCCAGCACGAAAGCTTCGAAATCTTGATTTTCCCATGTTAAATCGTAGAGGTTTGTCTTTATCACATTGCTATATCTCTTTTGAAATTTATGCTGTGGTAACTTTAGTATTAGAACGCCATGATGTAATTGCTGAATAATCCTGGTGCTACCAATTCTAATTTAATGGCCTATCCAGCGCATTTCATTCAATATAATGATTTCCTTTTTCAATGTTTCCTTTTTCAATGCAAGAGCAAATGTGTCAGCGTATAATTTATACTAGTTTATCCTTAGTTAGGTGAAATCTTTCAAATGATACGGAATGTTGGCGATCGGTGGTCCCTGTTTCTGTAGTATACAAAACACAGCATAAATTACTACTCCTATACATAAAGTGCTTCGTTCTAAGAGTGATTCCTCTATTTTTCTAAACACGTTTTGCAAGTCTGCCAAAGGCAGGGCTTGCCTTTGCAATCCTTGGATAAATTTCATCAAATAATGATCTACCAGATGATACAGAACTCTTGATTTCCAACCATGTTCCATTGACACTCATATTAGTCTTGTCATTAAGCGTCTCTAGATGCAAGTGTGAGAACAACCCTTTGGTCTTATTGAGTGTAAATGGAGTCCGAACGTATTGAGAGCTCTAGAAAAATTCTCCATTAGCAGTTGCATATCTTGCTATTAAAGGGTCACAAAATCGACATCGTCAGCATATAGTAATCCACGCAAAATCTCTTCCAAATCTGTATATAATCAGATTAAATAGGTTACTAGAGTCTCGGAAACTTGAACAGACATCAATGGTAAATCCTTGAAATATATAACAATAACATTAATGAAATTCAGGGAGGCATGTGTGGGAACAAATATGTCTTCTTCCTTGACACTGTTATCCATTGAGATAGAGTCTGATAGGACACTACTAGCATTTACACGAGCCACGTGCATTCATGTTTAGAAGGAGTTTGTGAATTATATCGGCAACCTCCGGCGCGCATCCTATCTTTTCTAAGCGTCTGTGAGCTAAACAAAAACTTGAATAAGTGGTAGTGAGTGCTCAGTTTACTTTTGTTGTATTTGACGTGTTGAAAAGCTCGTGCATCTTGTGTGTCGGACTTTTCTGATTAATCTTGTGTAATCCATTTTAAAATGCGATCCAGTAGAATCCTGCTCTTCCAAAAACCTTTACAACCGCTTCCAGTAGTTGTTCTACACTAATCGCTAGAAATGTTTTTGTTCTCTTTGCTTTTATACATAGATTATGACTGCACAATCCCGGTCCCGCCTGATGCCACAGCCCCGCGATTCATGTAAAAATTGACTATGAATTTCAACTTGACAACATCACCACCATACCATAGTAGTTCTACACAGGGATTTTATCAAAGCCTGGAGCTCTACTAGTGCTTACTTCCTTTTATTTCACATTTTATTTCATATAAGTTGGCTATCACCAACTTTCCATTTATAGGATCTGTCAATGACAAACCATTTACGATTTCATTTATAATCGATAGATATGAAACGGTTCAGTGAAGTGTTCAGTCCATCTTCAATATATTTCACCAGTACCTTTATACAATACATTTCCACCCTAGATTTTGCAGGCATAATACTTGTGGTTTGAGGGTTAAAAATTTTCTTCAGTAAGCTGCGTAATTGATTTGTATTTCGATCACGTGCATTTTGCGTTTCTGTTATGATAATCGATAACCGTCTTTCTTTTCTCGAAGATCGCGTTGAGTAGGGGCTTTGTAGTATAGGCTTTCTTTACAATGTGCAAAATGTCATATTTACATGTAATAAGTCATGTTCAGAAATATCCTGCACCTCGTGTAACACTTACTGAGCATATGTTTGCAAAGTCTCGCTTGTGTATGACTGCATTGTACAAAATTAGTCCAGGCTTTTGATCCTGGCTGAATCTATGTCAGTTATGAACATCCCTTTCTTTGACAAAGTATGGCTAGATAAAATTCTGTACAAAATAAGAGAGGTAAACCATTACTGTTTGTTTTGCGTGGCCCATGATTGCCAAAAGGCTCCCAGACCATATAGGATTTGAGATATCCTAAAATATGTTTATCGGCTGTTGTAGCTGAACAGTTGCATTTTTCAAATCTTGGTAAAACCCATTTTCA
Source organism: Octopus sinensis (assembly GCF_006345805.1). Classification (NCBI taxonomy): domain Eukaryota; kingdom Metazoa; phylum Mollusca; class Cephalopoda; order Octopoda; family Octopodidae; genus Octopus; species Octopus sinensis. The sequence goes on along the minus strand of NC_042997.1, from coordinate 7,994,569 downwards.
GTTTATAATCAATGTAACACTTACGAGTTACCAGTAGCACCTAAATAAAACCACTGGCATATATAAGATCTCATCCGAATATGTGATAAGAATTAGCAAGCCGAAATCTCAACACCACTGTCAAACTTTTACTTGTAAACGTTGATAAGTTACTATAATAACAATATGTGAGTGAGCCTTCAAATTAATTCTGTTTCCATACTCATGCGCATGCCTATACATATTTATGTATTTATTTATGAAAGCATGTGTTAATATATATATATATATATATATATATGTATGTATATATATATATAAACACATGCATTCATAAATATGACCACGTGTGTACCGTTGGCGATTTTTTCCTCCGTCTTACCTTCTTTGGATCTTTCCTTTTCCTAAGTTTCAGACGAAGATCTCCACTCGAAACCTTAAACCCTCCTTCTTTCCTGAGCGTCCAATAACACTATACTTGTTCCGCGTCCTCGCGTTGTTGTGTTATCTCTTTGTGTTTTCATGTTTGGATTAACTATATATATATAAAACTATATAAAAACAAACATTAACTTATCCCCAACTATGACTTCTAAGTGGTATATAACAATGGATAAAACTACTGTTTTCTTTTTAAGATCTGTCATTTGAATATGATTTTGCAATCTCATACGTAACTATTTCCGCATATTAGTTAATGTTAGTGAAACAAGTGCAAAAGTTACGTACTTGATGATGTTTCAGTAGATCACATCTCTTGTTATGGTATAATATGGTTATATGTGTTTTTATGTCGATGTTTGTTCTCCCCCAACGCTTAATTACCTGTGTTCCTCTGTTTACATCTTTGTAACATAGTGGTTCGGCAAAGACACCGATGGAATAAGTACACCGATATTGATTTTCTTGTACAAAAATATAGGGACACAATGTGTCGTGTAGCCAGCTGGATACAATGTTACCTGGGGTTAAATAACAGTAACATTCGTCCCAACCGTGACTGACTCATTATGTTGGCAAATGACCTTTATATATATATATAATATATATATATATATATATATATGTCATACGTTTCTAATTTTAACTCATGTTCGGAATTCTTTTGTCACACATCTGCGACCTCATCAGCGACAATTTCTGCCTTCGTGTGTGCTCTTGCTCTGCTTATTAAATTCCAGTGACATGAGTTAGAATAAGAATAGTAATAGACGAGTGAAGAACAAATATACAGTGCATGTTCTTATTTGAGTACTGTTACTGAATGTATCTGTCTGTCCCTCTGGCTATAGCACTTTCTTAGCATTACCTGCTACTCTTTGGGCCTTCCCATATATATATATATATAATATATATATATATATAATATATATAATATATATATCGGAAGGTTTGGAGATGATGTACAGGTATTATATATTAGAAAAATTGAGGTAATCAGATCAGATGGTTCATATTTGTAGATATTTATTTATATATTACATTTTTTACATATATATCATATCATTCGGATTAGCGCTTGCTCCCATTCTAGTGGGTTTTCAAATCAAATCAGTTGTGGGTAGTTTGAACCTTTTTATAGTTTCGTAGTAGTGGTTGAGGAGGAAGTGAGGCAGAGAGAAATATGTGTGTATGTGTGTGTGTGTATGTGTGTGTGTGTGCGTGTGTGTGTGTGTGTGCGCATTTATATCTGAGAGTGAAGAAGTGTTATTTCCGTTGGTCTGCTGGACCCCCTGTGGTTTTATAAGAACTTTGGCTGTCCATTTCAATGTCACTGAGTGTGTGTTGTGCATAGGTTGGCCTGGCAAATGTCATTTGGGGTCACACTTTCTATGATCATTCTGTGGAGGTGTTGGTGTGTGTGTGTCTCTGTGTGTCTGTGTGTGTTTTTGGTGTGTGTGTGTGTGTGTGTGTGTGTATTGTGTGTGTGTGTCTGTGTGTTTGGAGAAGGGGAGAGAGACAAAAGAGAAAAGGGAAAATAAAAATAATAATAATCTCTCTGCCTCACTTCCTCCTCAACCACTACTACGAAACTATAAAAAGGTTCAAACTACCCACAACTGATTTGATTTGAAAACCCACTAGAATGGGAGCAAGCGCTAATCCGAATGATATGATATATATGTAAAAAATGTAATATATAAATAAATATCTACAAATATGAACCATCTGATCTGATTACCTCAATTTTTCTAATATATATATATATATATATATATATATATATATGTATATATATATATATTATATATATATACATGCATACATACCCACACACATATTATATATACACATACATACATACATGTATATATATATAACTTAAACCGTATGTCTTTTTAGGTACCACCAGATAAGAGTGCAAATTGGAAAGTTGCCCAAAGAATTGGAAGAGATGTTTAAGAACAAAAAAATAAACCAACAGAGCAGTTATCTATTAGATTATAGGAGGGAATGGAATAAGTATATTTGGAATAGCCACAACAAGAAATATATTAAGATAGAAAAATGTATTACCATGTAAATGATGAGAATACGAATGTACAATAGAGAGGATGTATAAACATTCCTACGATCGTTTCATGATTATGTAATTTATCAGAATGAAACCGAAATAATAATATATTGAAGCTGCGTAACCATTCTTCAGACATATAAAAGGAAGCAAATAGTTCTTAAAAGTTTATCCTTGTTTATAAGAATATTTTATTCCATAGTAGTATAGAGAGGAGTCATAGTGATTCTGTACAAATTTCCATATAGTAATTCGACAAGATTTTGAGAGATTTTCGTAGTAGTAATCGTGTATACGTTTTTCATAGTAATTGTAAATATTAACAGTAGAGACACAAAGTATGAGAATATGTGTTATTATTTATATTGGTATGATTCATTCTTATTACGCACATGGGGCTACAAAGAGCGACAGACAAACATATAAGTAGGAAAAATAAAGAAAACGAATGAAAGATAGCTATGAATAATGAAAAATGGAATTAAGTCTACCCGACCCCACTATCTGAGTGACATCATTTAGACATTTTAAACCTTTTATAAAACAATTCATTACATTATCATCAGTTAGTCAGTGCTGAAATATAGGCAAAGATAGCCCACCGTTGGTGGCAATTTACCTGCGTCGATTTCCCTATTCAGGTCCAAGATCTCTTTTCTGTATTTTACTATTAATCTACTCCTTTCTTCCTTACTCAGCAGAGCATATCCAGAATGCTCGGGCAGACCCTCAAACCCCGCTACTTGCACCGACACAGGTGTGTTTGTATTTGTAATTTCCTAGATTTCTTAGCATTTTGTTCGCATGGTTCTAAACCACCGCGTGATACATTTTAGCGGGTGGTGATTGGGGAATTTCGGGTACCTGAATGTTTGTGCATGTGTCTGTGTCTGGAGAGCCAAGGTGAGGATTGGTGGCTGCTGGTGGATGGTGGGATAGCGAGGGACCGGGTGGGTGTCGGGTGTCGGGTTACCGACCCTCACTCTGCCCCACAAGACACCGACACGATTGCAGACATACAGGTGCCCGAAATTCCCCAATCTCCAGCCCCAAAGGAAATAAAAATATGTCACGTGTGATAGACAACGTTTCTAATAAAAAGGTTGAAAAGGGAGAACAATATGAACTCTCCAGTGTTGGTGGACGTGTCGGAGTATGAGGGATTGCCCGATCACTCCGGATGTGCCCTAGTGAGTGTTGAAGAACGGATTAGTCTGGTGGAAAGGTATGGGACGGAGATTTAAGATTTGAGGATGGAGGTCGACATGAGTATGATGCTACCAGCGGCGAACCTTCGTAACCTTTATTTTGAGAACGATTAACTGTTGATATTGCTTTGTTATGAATTCAATGTTTTGTAAATGTGTTAAATGTTTGAAATGAGGTCGTTAGGATCGTGGGGTGCGAATCATCTTCATTCCATCCATCCGTTTTTTATAACCAACTTTTACATAAGAATATATGAGAATATAATATTCTTATACTTTGTGTCTCTACTGTTAACATTTACAATTACTATGAAAAATTATACTGGATTACTACTGTGGAAATCTCTGAAACCTTGTCGGATTATTATATGGAAATGTATACAGAATTCCTACGAATCCTATCTATACCACTATGGATTAACTAATTCTTATAAACACGGATAAACTTTTAAGAACATTTTCTTCCTTCTATATCTCTGAAGAATGGTTATGCAGCTTGAATATGATTATCATTTCGATTTCATTCAGGTAACTTAAATAATCATGAAACGATCGTAACGATTTTTATACATCCTCGTATTCTCTATTTTACATTCCTATTCTCATCATTTGCGTGGTAATACAATTCTTAATATATTTCTTGTGACTATTCAAAATATACTTATCCCATTCTCTTTTACATTCTAATATATAATTATATATATGAATATTTTATATCATATACATATATATGTATAAATATGTACATATTATATATATGTATTTATTTACACATGTACACACACAAACACACATATATGTGTGTGTGTTTGAACATCTATCCTTCTTTCTGTATCTATAATATACACACACCCATATATGTAACCTACCGACACAGAAACATGTACATACATACACATCGATGGGATGGTTTCTATAGTTTAAGGACCATTCTATATTACAGTTCCATCTTTGAAACTCTGACGTATATATGGATGACTGTATGTGTGTGCGCGCATGTGTTGGCGTGGATGTTTTTGCCTGTGTACATCTATGTGTGCAATGTGTCTGTGCACATGTGCCAGAGTGAGCATATGTATATAATATTAAGACTGGCTTTCTTTGCTCTCCTCGTTAGATGAATCCACTCCTTCAATATCTCATCACATGTACCATCGCATCACCTTTTCTGATATAAAATCCAAGACTCATCTTAGATCACGAATTTAAACCACGTTTACTTCGGTCCGGTTGATATATCGTCATTCTGGACCGAGTATATCGTCGTTTTTTCCGATAGAATTCTAATTGTAGTTTTATTGTTTCTTACACTCAGCAAATATTCATAACGGAATAGACTCATAAATGAAAATGGTTTCATAATGGAATTGTTAAATATATAATTATATGAATTATAAGTATCATGTGCATTAGAATTTATTGAAACTTTTCGCAATAGCAAATATTGACTACCTTTAGTTATTATATTTCTTATTTTATGACGTCGCTTTATTACTATTTCTAGCAAACTAATATGATTAACATTTTGTATGTTCGCCCAGAATATAAATATATATTACTAAAGACGTAAGTGAGATTCATATTTAAATAAATGATATGATAAACGAAAGTAAAGTTAAAATTTATGAATTATGATAAACTTATGCCTTAGTTTATAACAAGCGAACCTGATACAGACAAGGCATTCGTTCATTATAACACTGGTATAGCTTCTTATTTACTTTAAGTCTATATGAGTCACAAATTATCGCGTTACTTCTATTGGGTCGTCAGAGAGATCAATCATGAAACCATTTTTTCTATTTCTTGGGATTAAATTAGTTTATCCTGCATGTCAAGGACTTTGTAGCTAGTAAAGCAAATGTAGGTCGTTGATATTCTAATGTATAAATGAGGGTTGCATTTCCGGTGTTTCATAAAGCGTGATGTATCTATGTTCAGATTTCTGTGAATCTGCCCATTTCACACTAATAAAATAGGCAAAAAGAGATCAGCTGTATTTTAATTGTTTTCATTATCATTATTATAAATTAATTATTTTACTCGACTAACAGTTAAAACGAAATTTAGATTATGTCATAAAATCATTTCTAAATTAAATACCGCACAGAAAATTAATTTCTTTGTCGTTTCTAATACTTATAAACACGCAATCTTTTATTGCTGTACATCTGTTAATACGCTATGCTATGTTCATGATGTGTTTGCCCTAACGTGCTTTCTTCTACGAAAAGAAATTTAAGCTTATATTCTATATTGAATACCGTATTGAGAGAGACGGTGCACAAGTACATATATATTTGTCGTGACATACCGAAATAATTTGCAAGTTTATTTAGTAAGAAGCAAAGAGAAAGGAAACAACAAACCAGACGCTAAGAGAATTTGTACGCATATACATATTGCAGACAGTGATCCGTAAATATATGATTATTTATACAATGTGCTATCAATATATATCAGAGCATTTCTCAAGGCAAAACATAAGTTCAAAGTGCTAGCCTCTCTGAATATTTATGCCATAAACTACCGGTAAATACATTCTTTGAAAAAATTACAAATACTTACCGTTCTAATCTCCTAGATATATTTGCTAAGTGTACAGATTAGAATTCAGTTTCTATTTACTATAACATTCATATACTTATTTCCACATGTCGTTATTTCTATTATAGTCAATTTTTGAAAATCTATTACATATCAAATGCAATAACGTCAAATTGAAATTGCTTATGCATAAAGACGTAACCGATAAATTGAACGCACTCATTGTTGACGTGAGAGTTTAAATATTAAATAGTTTTACTCTATACGCTGTTCAGTATGTTTTCTAAGTGAAACATAAATGATACTCGATCAACTACTGGTTGTCAGGTATGAACATGAGAAGAAACACACCAAAGCACCCACGCACGCAAACACACAAATACATACAGACACGCATAGGAATCAAACCTTGAAATGTATACATACTTGCATATATATATATATATATATATATAATATATATATATATATATATATATAATATATATATATATATGAAGACATTTAAAATGGTGACAAATTTAATGAGTCAAATTACATTATCTGTTTTTGCATACGAATGGATAGTAACAGCTTAATGTGTGAAACCTGTAAAAAAGTTCTAACAAAAAGTTCATGCCGGGATGCAGTTGCATTTTTCTTATTGATATTCGCAAATTTCTCGGATGTTTTAAAATAATTTCATGTCCTCACTGGGTACCCCCAGATAAAAATGATGCTAACTATTGTAAATCTTTTTCTGATTTGGGAATTTAAATGTATTAATATACTGTGTATCTAAAATAGTTTTGTCGTCATCTTCAGAAATACTATATGCATTCCGATAATCCTTTATAATCCGCTAATATATTTTTATTATTTACCCTAAACACCACAAATGATCCACTAATCCATAGGCCATTATGAGCAATACATATCATGTTCTACCTTTATCTGTTATTTTTTACTTATTTGAGTCATTTGATTGAGGCCATGCTGGGGTACCGACTCGAAATGTTTTAGTCTAACAAATCGATCCATATTTTTTTGAAGCCAAGTACTTACGCTGTCTCTTTGTCGATGTCACCACGCCAACACTGGTTGTCAAGCGATGTTAACACACACACACACACACACACATACACACACACACACACACACAAATATGTATGTATGTATATATATATATATATATATATATATACGACGGGCTTCTTTTAGTTTCCGTGTAATACATCAACTGACAAGGCTTTGGTCGGCCCGAGGACATTGGCCCAAGGAACCTCGCAGTGGGACTTAACCTAGAACCGTGTCATTGAGAAGCAAATTTCTTACTACACAGCCATGTCTGCGCCTATTTATAGGATACTGTGTTAATTCATGTTAAAGTGACATGTTATATTTCGTCGTAATTACATAGACGCATTATATATGTACCTGCTTCAGGGTATATACAATGTAATTGTATTGTCATATTTCAAAAAGTATATCTTTACGAGACGATAGGGCATTTTAAGGTAGAAAATTCTAAATTGTTAACACTGTGTGTAAGAAAAAAAAACTGACTCTTAAAAGGAACAAATTCTTCGAATTATAATCTATAATTGTTACTCAACAATGGATTCACTGCAATAATGGACAGAAAGTGTGCTGTGATAATGTATTTTATTATAGTATTTTGTGAGATAAATTGCACTTCTTGAATACGACACTTATTGGTAATACCACGTGATTCTATAATAAACGCTAATGCTTTAATTCTAATGTTTTATTGACTCCCTATCTCAATATTCATAACCTATGATGTTTATGTTCTGTATGCATTCATAATTTTAGTGCTGTATAATGCTTCGGATTAACATAAAAATATGGTGGAGTATCAACGTTATTATGTGCAACGTTGTTGGTGAAACATAAGAAAATGTACTCTACTAAAATAACATATTTTGCAATGATGCATCAACTCTAGATCAACTAATAGCACATCCGACCTATTTACATAAGTGAAATATTGATTTATTGTCTGCAGGTTTTCTTTCCTTCTAGCGTGCAATGTATTGCATAATTATAATTCAATATTAACCACGTCGCGGGCACTTTAGTTTGTTTTTGAGGAACTAAATAATATCTAATCTTCTACATTTTTCTTTAGAACTAATGCTTTAGTAAATGTTTGCCATTATGATCCACAAGCAACATATATAATCAATAACATGATAAATTAAGCTATCGCTGTTTATAATCATTGCTTGCAAAATCTAGCTTACTGTACTCTATACCAACAATTTTTGCATAATTTTGTTGGCATTGTAGCTTTTAAAATGGTTGTAGTTATGCCTGCCAATCATTTTCAATTCACACCGAAAATATTCAATCAACAATTCATATTCTGAATATTAACTAGTTCTAATTTTTGTATGAATTCTAAAGTAGGGGTCTACATGAATTTTTATATAAATTTTAAAGTAGGAGTTTACATGAATATGAATCCAGCAGATACATCCCTCGCCAGATCACGGTTCACCTATCGCGGTTTACCTATCACGGTATATTATTTAAGCTTACGTTGATTCCTCTGTAGTGCTGTTTTGCATTTATTATAACATAAATATATAAAAGTTATAAGAATATTTTTTTAAATAATATATAGTACAGTACTGTTTCTACTTCACGGATTTTCACCTATCGCGATTGGTTTTGGAACGTAACAAGTGCGCTAGACTTGTATTTTTATATGCGAATCATATCGCCAACGTCCATTGCATTTTAGAAATATTAGTTCCTGTAAATATCCTTTTTCCGTCCCAATATTAAAAAAAAAAATTTTTCTATGTTTACAAATTCATTCCAATGTTAAAATTGATCAGTGTCTTTCAGATTTGTTAGAGATTTCCTTCTGAATGGTTAAAGTATTTTAGATAAGACGGGTATAATTGGAATGCATATGCGCATTGGCATCTGTGCCCAACGTTAATCGACAGCTAAATAGAAGCAATAATAATGCATAGCTCAAGGTTTTAGTTCGAAGACAGAACATTCAAATTCGAAATATTACTATAGTGTAAAGAGTGTTGAAACTGAGTACTGTAACTGCTCGATGTGCTGCAATCAGTAATGATTTCAATATTGTGGAAAACTTTTAACAACTCAAGTGAGAGGAGACGGGAAATATGTTAGATGATGACAATAAACAAATATATATAATTATATATATTGATATGTATTTCCATTATATTTCGGGAAACGCTTACTTTTATCAAATTTAAGATAGAAAATAATTCAAGGAATCTGAGAAAAATGTAGGGTAATTCAACACCTTACCTTTTTCCTTATTAATATAACTTTATGTAAATAGCACCCTATCATAATTACATATAACAGTATCATGCTAAATTCTCATATGTTTATGGAATTCTATAATTGGATGTAAGAAATGTCATGCATTTTATAGCAAGGATAATGCGCAGAAGGTCTGCTTATTCTTATCTGATTCAATGAAAGCTCCATAAAATTTCTGTTTCGTTAATCACAGACAATGTCCTTGTCGACACATTGAAATAATGAGTGTTTTATATTTTCCTAATGTTTGATGTCACATATTAAAAAAGGAAAATAGATAAACGCGTGCAGCAGCGACTACCTATAGTTTCATTTATTTACTATCATCTGTTCACTGCTACTGGGGTTTTCACATACAGTAAAACAGATGTCTTTATGTTAAAAACACGATTACAGTTTGCGAACGTTCTACATAATAAGCCTATTTAGAGGTCAATGAGCATCAAACGGAATCCAGTGAATGTTCAACATTTGTAACTGGAGAGTGACAATGAGTACCGTAATAAGTTACACTTATAGGCATTAATTCTACCTTTAAGAAATCATAGTGACATTTCTCTTTTACATACATGTAAAAACCACTGGCTAAATTTAGAATAACGCAGCAACAAAAATAATATTTAAAAATACAGCTTTGATCAAGGAGCTTCAAAAGCATAGAAACAGAAGGGAATTGCTTCATGAACAAGTATGTGCAATCAAGCAAAAAACCTAAACAAACAAAAAACACTCATTTTCTTATGGGCAAACTTCATACTTATTTTCACTTTGAATATATTCAAAAATTACAATTATTGCTTGTCTCTCACAAAATAACATTTACAAGCTCATTTTCGAAAAGTGCCGTAAAATAATCACTTTCTTTTGATGTTGACAGAATCCATGTTGAATTTTAGAAACATCAGTTGATGCTGTCGTCCCTTTATCGGTTATTCTTCAGTATTTAGGATTTCCCATCGTAATGTCAGAAGACACTTTAATTATCGCTTGTTTCTTCTATGCCGAAAACGTTTTTATTATTTTACTACAATACATCTCATTAATTTCGTAATCATTAATTAAATAATTCAAGTAGGGCCTATCGATTTGACGGTTATAAACAAGTGTTTTCCAGTGTTGTCAAATGTTCGACACATTTACCATCAGTTTCATTTTCTATAAGGAAAAAACCTCCCAAAATGGTAAATGTTTTGATGTAAGTAAAATCTATTTTACGATATAATTTGTATATAGTAATTGAAGTAATATTTACTTCTTAGCTCACTGTCTGTGCAAAGCATTTTCATAAGTTTCTCCTAAACATCCATGCTATTTTTCAGTTTTCTATTTACCACGTGTATCATATGCTTTGCATAATATAAAGATCTCTAAAGTGATTGAGAAAAAAAATGGAAACATTCGTGATATATGAGACGTGGACGTCATGACAGTATGTACTGTGTATTATATGAAACGTACAAGGCATGAAAAGGGCTAAATTATAGATTTTCTGAATTTGACTATAAGAATATGCGATATTTTGTGTAAAATGTGATACGTGTCACCGTTCGGAATATTACACTCCTATTTTCTTTCTAATTCGACATTTAGTGTAGTAAGTATAAGATGCAAATTATCCAAAGTAAAATATAAATTGTTGAAAATACAGCAAAGGTGGTTGCAAAGGCTTCTGAAGATGGGTATGAAATTGCTCATAGATTACCTGAATTCATCACAAAATATCTTTACTTAATATCAGCTACCAGTATTTTAATACAAGTGGAGAATATTTCAATTCCCATTTCAATTTCACTTTCATTTGAATTCAATAAATGAATTTGTGTGTCTTATCTAGGGGATGGGTAGAAAATATAATGGTTTTACAGGAAATACAGAATTTAAACATTCGTTTACTTCTTTCCTATTTTAACGGTTTAGAATTACAATCAAGTAATATCCATTTCTTGAATATATCATACACTTTTAACGGTGGTGTTATTTATTCTATACAATATGTCAATTTCGAGATAATTATCCTAGTACGTTATTTTCACAAATATGATATTGCAATTTAAACATAAGGTTGGGGAGTTTGATTTATTTACTGATGCAAATATTATAATGAGGAACAATGAATGATAGCTATACATTGAAAAGGACTTTGAGGAAAGCAAAAATTCTACAGAGACTCTTTTACTGAAATTACATCCGTGCTGTGTACTCATAATTTTACTCAGTGGTAGCTTTGATGAATATATAGTTTTATAATCGGTAGAATTAACATATGATATTTTCCTACTCTTCCGCTCATTAGAGCTTACTAGGCTCATGAATTTTTCTTCTAATATACTCTTGTACAACTCGTCTCTACGTCAATCATCAGTCTTTTTATAGTCACACCAAGCCTCTGCGTTAATCTTTCTCTTCCCTCTTCCCCGAAAACTTGATTCTCTGGAATTTATTACTGCCCATATCTTTCATAAGTCAACGAAAGCCTGCAAAAGTGATGGTTTCTTTCACTTGCTCCACACACAGTAAGTAAGAAAAAATGTTTGGGAAGCATATTTTCTCTAAATACTCCATATAAAATTTAGTAACTTCCATTATTTGTCTAAGATGTTGCGATTTAAGATTCGAAAGGAAAAAAAAGATGAGAGAAAATAGCTTTTTATAATAATTACCTTAAAAAGGTTTTGTTTTTTACAATATTTCATAAAATTTGCTTGGTCTCAGATTTAATGAAAGACGCCGTGTAAAACATTGTGCAATTGATTTTTAAGCACATTTTTTTACAAATACTTTTCTATTTATAAGAAGAAAATTGTCTTTATTTCAAACTCCATACTGATTTACTTTATATATATTTAGTGATAGAGGCTTTTTAGAGACATTTTTGATCAATTTTCTAATACAAGCACATTCTTTCATCTTCACATTTTAAAAGCAGTTCCTATTTTGCTCCCATTAAAAAAAAAATCCGTTGCTTAATGTTAACTGAAAGAACAAAATATATTTTAAAAATACGTGAAATATTTAAATGCTACAGATATAGATATTACCATACCTATCAAAAATTTATATTACTATTTAAATTAGATTGCACAAGTTGGTTTAAACTTAGGTGACGTTTCATATATTTGTATATGAAGTAGCATTTCTTTCTCTCTCAGATGAATAAAATCAAACTTAAATATTCAATCAATATACCTCAAGTTGTGGAACGATGGCAGTTACCGTGAAAATTATATTGTTTACAAATTCCACTTGCCAACGTTAACTAATCTTCATTTGCAATCTTTGTGCAAAATTACCCGAAATATGCACCTTCCACTTAATATTTCCGTTCTAGTTATGTGCATTTGACACCATTTTACCATCATCTATAGTGCTCCCACTCACAACAAAAAAGCATGACAACGTTATCTTGTACCACATCAGAAAGTTTAACAGTTCAGCACACAATTTATTATACTGTAATTATATGTTGAATATGAGAAACAAGTAACTGTCAGAAGATAATTAAAAAAATAGTAATATTTTTGCTGCTATCAATATTGAATGAGGAATTTCCTTCATTCCATATCCAGATTCTACCTAATTTATCTGAGGAGTGACATCCTTACTAAAATGTAAAACGTTCAAGTATACAAAACCAAATATATCTTCTGTAAATTTGTAAATTGTTTCAGATTTAGAGCCACCTACATTTGACCACAAGGTCAAACATTGATCGTTTAATAAGAGAATGCATCTTGGTTCTCAATGTATAATGATAATATGTAAGTAATATTACTTTAGAGTTTCGATACTTTTACATTTATATATAGCACAATACCAAATTATACAAACCGATTACCACCCTTTTATTGCATTCTTTTAACTTAATTTCATCCTATAGACGTTAAGAACTATTACAATATAGCAAAACGAGCTAGCAGGATCGTTACTGCGCCGGGCGAAATGCTTAGCTGTATTTCATCTGCCGTTACATTCTGAGTTCATATTCCGCCGAGGTTGACTTTGTCTTTCATCCTTTCGGGATCGATTAAATTGGTACTAGTTCCGACTTAATCCGTTTTGTCTGTCCTTGTTTGTCCTCTCTGTGTTTAGCCCCTTTTGGGTAGTAAAGAAATGGGTGTTTCGTCTGTCTTTACGTTCTGAGTTCAAATTCCGCTGGGGTCGACTTTGCCTTTCACCATTTCGTGGTCGATAAATTAATTACCAGTTGCCTACTGGGGTCGATCTAATCGACTGGCCCCCTCCACAAAAATGTCGGGCCTTGTGTCTAGTGTAGAAAATAATATAATAGAGTTCATTTTTCCTGTTTGTTATCAAATCTGGATGTAATAAAACATTGCTAGTAATAATTAATTGTAAATATATTTTCAATATTTCATTTTCATTGGTATTAGATATTTCTCGAACCACATTTTACTTATTCCTTTTGACGTACGTCTACCGTCAGCGAACACGATACAATGTTGTCACGAATGATGCTTATGCAGATACAATATCTATTTCTTTACAACCCACAAGGGGCTAAACACAGAGAGGACACAAACAGACAAACGGATTAAGTCGATAATATCGACCCCAGTGCTTAACTGGTACTTATTTAATCGACCCCGAAAGGATGAAAGGCGAAGTCGACCTCGGCGGAATTTGAAGTCAGAACGTACCGGCAGACGAAATACGGCTACGCATTTCGCCCGGCGTGCTAACGTTTCTGCCTGTTCGCCGCCCTATGCAGATACAATACCGACTTTTTAGTCATTGATAACCAAGAACCTGATATAATCTGTATTAATTTGCACTAACGTTCAGGTACCAGTATTTGATTTGATTAATTTTGTTATATTTAATATTTGCTTGAGAGTAATTTGAACAAGGCGACAATACTTTCTTCAGACAATTCAGTAATCAGAAACGCATTGAAGTCAAACGATCCGGAAATTCGATGTCATACGAGTACACATGAACACATGCAAGTACACGTACATACACACACACGAGTGTATTTATGTGTATACAAATTTTATCAGTACAACTTATCTATGCTTGTAGTTGAAATTCAAAGAAATTACGGTTTACGTAAGGGAAATTTCTTTATGGACGCATTTTGCTAAAGAGCTAGGTGAAAAGAGATCGCTTCAGAAGTGACCACAAGTGTGTTATGTACGTATTTCTCTGTTATTACGACTTATTAATGTCGCCTAAACGAGTCAAATCGAAAAGAAATCAAATCAGTTAACCTGAAGTGTATATAGATAGTGTATAAACCATATACTGGTTGGTTGCAAAAACAAATAACCGTTTTGTCATTACACTTATCACACAAATACCACGTCATAGGATATCCGAACGTACGCGCTCACATATATATGCACACGCAGACACACGCATGTTTTCGTTAATGCTCACAGAATCAGTTATACTACAACAAAAACGCATCCGTAGACACTGGCATGCACACACTAGAATTTGCACGCTCTTTTTCTCTCACATGCTCATTTTCTCCTCACCTCATCTCAGTCACACCTATGCACCCTCGATCACATCGATGCATGGTACATCGATGTAGAGAAAGGTAAAATAAGAAACAGGTGTACAAACCTAGAATTTGAACTGATGTAATAGTGCATGTCATTGAAAAGGCTGACCTGATGTAGAGACTGCATGTCATTGAAGAGGCTGCGAATGACTCTGAAAAGAACAACTGATTGATCGATTAACCGAATGATTAATCAAACACTCGATTATTTAATAAGTTAAATGATTAAGCAATAGAATAATAATAAAAAAGTGATATAGAACCAGTGTTTACGTTTACTATCGGCAAAATGGCACGAAAGAAAGAGAAAACAATATCTTATATAATAATGAATAATCATTGATGTACTAACCTTCAGACGAGGCAGTTGTAATTTGTTGCTGTGACTACCATCATGTGATCGACTGAATTAATTTTAAGGCCATATTCTTGGGGCTTGCGGGAGAGCTGTCATATAAATTAGCTTAACTTTCTCGGTCCCTGTCTCGGTCTCTCCCACACACACAGATACATACAGACACACATGCACACATACGCATGCATTAAGTATATTTACGTATGGTGAGGAATCAGAAGACTAACAGCATCAATTATTTGAATATTTTGAGAACGCGAGTCACGCCGGCTTGCATCATAATTGAAAAAAATGCCTTTTTAAATATGATCTTTAAACTTTTGCACACACTCTGTAAAACCTAGAAGAAATATTGTCGAAAGAAGCAATTCATGTATTACGGCTTCCACATGTGTTTCTACGGGTGTTTTCTAATCATAGTGTATTGGACAATCCAAAGCTAGCTTTGAGATGACTTATTCACTTTTTAAGAGTAATTACACTTTTATCACGCGCGCAGACACGCACATATACACATATACAAACACATTACTGTATTACTGTATGTATATATATATATATAATATATATATATATATATATATATATATATATCAATATATAATCTCTATTGCTTTTCATACTACATTACAGCATCTAGCTCATATCCCTACTACATGCTAGTCGTTACATCCCTGTATCGCACAAATCAACTATCTTAATAATGCAACTTTTTTTCATTGTCTCCTTCAAAAGGAAATAATCCCATAGCTCATTACTTTTCTACATGCTCTATGGCTTACAACAGGATTCAGCACATAGATTTAAGAAAATTCACTTGAAATTTGTTTCAAGTTTGAACGCAAATAAAATGTGTGTGTAGGGAGAATAAACTCTATATCTATGTATAAATTGTAGATACACTAACCGGAGTTCTGGAAAGCTGACATATGAAATGAGAACGAATAAAATAATGTTTCTGCGGGATAACTGCATGTGGGAATTCTGGACAGAAAGATTAATATTGTGGTGAGTTGAGAAAATTACAGGGCTAATAACCAATGATTTCGCAATTCGCATCCAGAATGTAATGTTAGTCAAGAACAGGATCTTCACTATGAATGAAAATGTATATTTTATAAATGGAAATAATAGAGGAAATAATAAGTTGAATAGTAACATTTTCTGCTACGTCCTGTAAAATATCATCTACTTCCTCTCGATTTTCCTATCATACTGTACGAGCCGTTCTACAATAAAATTAACAATTCACGTCGTACATAAATCTATATGCATAAGAATTATTCCATGATACACGAACGTTTTTATAACGAAATCTTACGAACACGTTTATGTACCTTGCTCTTTCTAACACCTATTGTTTACTTACAATATAAATATGCTTTTGAACTTTATAAAGCACGAGCTGTTGCTTTATATTATTCTGAAATGAATTTTTTTTTTTATATATCATATCCAGTAACAATTATCCAGCTTCCTACATTAGGTGGTTCTGCAAGTAACATGTGGATTAAAGTAGCATATTCAAATATAACTAATAAGTATTTTGTGTCTGCTTTACTTAATCACAGACATTTATTTTCAACGAACTTTTTATATCACCACGCCAACAAATTCACCGACGCAAGGCTGCTTACCTAAATTCAACATGGTAGATGTGTCCTTCAGGTTATTCAGTTAAATAAACCTCTGAGTGCAGCACAAACGTAGTCCCTCTGCTTTTAATATATATGGTTTTGATATTAATCTGCTAAATTTGAAAATTTATAATTGGTTATAATTGTGTCGATTTCTGTTGCAACAGAAAAGTGTGTCATTAATAGTTACGGATAACGGTAGAAATCTTGATAGTTTGACTTTCATATATTCTATATGAAATATTATTTCAAAAGCGTATTCAGTAATGTGCATTAATTTAATGATACATATGAAAAGGAAATGGCGTGTAGAGAATTCGAACTACGTATTCTTGTATATAATGATATATATATATATATCTAAATCGTAATGTGTTATAAGATGAATTCACCTACGCAAATATAAGATGTTTAATGGTATTTAATTAAAAATTTTGCAACCTATGTAATAATTCTCAGAATCTATACATCGAGTTGAAAGATAATAGCTTCAATATCCCCATTTAATAATATATAAAACAATGTAAAACGTTATATACCACATTTAATAGTGTAATTCTGTAGAGAAATTATGTTAATATTATTTAACCTAACCCATTCTAAGTTAATTATTTAGGGGCAATAACCGAATTTAGTTTAGAGAATTCCTACAAGTAAGTAAAACAATAATCTGTATTTGGTGCTCGAGTATATATTGACTTGTGTTTGGAGGCGTTTTATTTACCTCTTTTTTAGCGTGTTCTTGATATCCTTGGTTACCGTTTGGACTTTAGGAGTTTTATAAGCCTGAAATGGATCCTTTGCCCTGTAGCGACAGTTTAAATATAACTCATTAGAATAATATAAAGTTTAAATTCCGTCGAATACTATGGCCATGTGTGTGATCCACATTTTCAAACCTCCGTATACTTTATAACGCCACGTATGATACACATAAATTGCATAATTTAAAATGAACCAATGAGACGAAATGCAGTTGGGTGGAGTGTGTATGTTATTTTCCATTGTGCTTATTGTTCCTGCTGGTAGATATGGATTCAAACTAAGCATATGGGCAGCCTGTACGTCTACACTTAACATTCACAATCTATTATTTTAAGCAAATGTGTTTATTGTCTTTGCTGTTGATTTTGTGCGTATTTGATATATGTTTATCCGGGCTACGTGTAAGAGATAGTAATTTTTCAATAGAATCGAAATTTTGTGGGAAAGTACGCACGTGACAGTTGTTTACAGATGAACGTCCAAGTGACACCAAAAACGGTGAGGCGTCTTTATTGCATAATTTGTAATAGGTGTGGTCTATATTTGCTGCTACACTCAACAGTAATTTTCAATTTATGGACAGATTTGCTGTTTATTTCATTGATGCATAAACTTTGTGCAAATATACCATATGCAACTGTAGTAAAAACATTTCCAAGCCTTTACAGCGATAGCCATTATGATTAGGTGTATAGAAACCCAATATTTATGAATCAAGAACTGATAAAATTCTGCACAACACCACAGCGTAGCTTTCAATGATTACGTTTAATAGCATGAAATAAAGAAAAACAGAGCGTTCATGCAATATGATTTTTTTTTAAAGATTACATTTCCACCTAGGAATTTCCCCTAGCTACATCACGGGACAGCATAATGCAACGAAGCCATGAATATAGCGATTATATGTAAAACCTACAAACAATGAATGACCCCGCTAATGACACAGACGCGGTTATGTGACACCAAAACCAAGACTATGCGAAGTGGGCTCAGATAGGTGGATTTGCCTGAAATCATAATACTTACGATGTTTAAATGACAACCAAATTTATTTTACTGACCGTATCTTGATTTCTTATTTTGTAAGCAGTTATTTTTTTCCCATAAAATCTGCCATGCAAAGGGTCATATGGATATCGCCTAAACACATCACGTATGTTATAGCTTAACTCCCATATTCTGTGTGATTTATTCCCTACTTAAAAGAGAATTCCTAGAATATTCTCAATTTGTTTTGATTATTTTTCTACATTTTTTCTATCTTTGTATCATCATTCGCAATTTATTTTTCTCCAATTTTTATATTTTCATATAATTCATGGTCTTTTCCAGCTCATTCCTTTAATATCATTATTCCTCTCTTTAACTTCTCGAATCATTATTCAAGAAATAATGTTCATTTATATACTCATATACTTGGATATGTATCCTTTATATTTTATTACTTTTTCTCCCATTTGCTATTCCCTCAGTAAATACTTAATTCTTCTTTGCCTTTCAAACATACTATAAATTTTCATTTTGTTTAGCTCTTTGTTGGCGTATCATGGCGAATCGGATTTTTTTCTATTATTTCAGCATTTTATATTCCTTTTTAACTTCATACATATCCTTGACTTATCCATTTATCCATTATCATCTCATTTATAATATATAGATTTGTGTGTAGGTGGGTTTGTCCGAGTGTGTTTGAGTGTATGTGAATGTTCAATACACACACAAGCACACTTATGTATATATATATATATAGTATTTTAATTTTCAATGTTAGGGAGTCCCTTCCCATCAATCTTTACAATCGCCTCTCAACAGTTACTTTATTTGCTAGAGATATGTGTGTGTGCGTGTGTGTGTATGTGTGTGTGTGTGTGTAGATGTGCTCGCGCACTTGTTTCAATTCCTTTATATTCAGAGTATATATATTTTTGTACAATACATAACCACATGTAGAATTGAGGTTCACCTGATAAATACTGGTACTCACATATGTAGAGGTACACACATATTGATCAGCCTGTGTCATGTCTAACAACTTCAGGATGACATTTTTTTTCTGTGAATTTATGTATATGCCGTGTGGCATGTATATTTAAGAGTCAGTTTTTAACATTTAAAAAAAACTTGTTTTCAAACATGTCACTTTGTATAAGTGCAAACTAATGCATTTTCAAGTACCTATACTTTCACTAAAGCAAATACAAATATATTGTTTCATTACTATGAGGAGGTTGCAAAATATAATTTCAGTTCTATTCTTTAGGCTACACAAGACGAATTAGGAATGTAGCTATTTAATTATTATATTACACGGTTCCGAAAAGATAGAAATAAATATAAACTACTATAATTTGGAAGCTCTATTAACATCAACAACAATAATATCCAATGCTTATTGAGCAGTAAAATGGTATTGAAATAGGTTTAAATACTGCTGTATCATGTAGAATGTTATATAATTACAAATATAAATTGCTACTTATTCAGTATTTTATATAATATTCTTTTTGTATGGTTTCACTTCGGGTGAGGATTAAGAATAAAGATTATATTTATCACAATAGTTAATAAATGTCTCTCCAACAATTACGGAAATGATTTTAACACAAAATATATTGGTATGAAATTAAACACGCGCATGCATATAATCATAGATACATACAAACACACATACATACATATATACATATATATACATATATATATATATATATAGATATATATATATATATATATATATATATATATATATATATATATATATATATATAATATATATATATATAAATACATCTATACGCACACATATATATTAAATACGTATATAGAAATATATATTACATACATCTATGCATATATACATATTTATTTATATGTGTGTGTTTGTGTGTGGGTGTGTGACGCTTAGAACAAGGAACCTCCACAGTTTTAATACAGTGTTCAGAGCCACAATACGACTGTGCTGGTAATTATTCGTTCCCTAAAAGTAATGTATATTGAACCTTAAATAAGAGTAGCTGAAAAATGTTCTTCATGGATCTGACATTGTCCAAGCACACTGCATCTGTGAATATATGAATGCTTCTCCATTTCCCTTATATGTGGCTATGTCTCCAGTCAATATAATGTGTAGATTAATAAATTTTAAAGGACCATCGATGTATGGCAATGTAATTTTCCATAATTACTGGACCCTGTTCCTCCGCACTGTAGAGATTCCAGATCATAAAGGCGCCTACACAATTTGTGGTCACCTTAAATTTTCAATATATAGACATATCAGCCTGAGCCTTTTGTAGAAGACACTTTCCTAAGGTACCACGAGGTGAGACTGAATCCGAAACTATGTAGTTGGGAAGACAATTTCTACCCTACACATTCACCCGTGCTCTTATATACACACACCCGCATGCACATGTATATGCATATGTATGCATTAAGGCTACCATTGGTTTCATGCAAGATAAAATACCTAAATATCATAATTTTTCAAGGTGATCATAGAGGTGTTGTCCGTCTAGATTTTGGATAAACACATGAAAAAATCTCTGGAATTCTGGAAAATGTCTCGTTCAAGTTTAGATACATAGAAAACCTGGAGTTAATCAAGTAAAAACAGAAAATGCTTGTGACATCCCCATCCAATAAAGTATGAACATTGAAAGAAGCGGGGTGTAACCAATACTCCCTACAAATAACATGACTATCATAGTTAAAGCTAGGAAATACAGGAGACGGGGTACCAAATGTGAGCTACATATCACCCAGTCAATAGAAAGCATCTTAAATATTCGGAAACCTTCTCTTCCTGTATATCCAAGCAATATTTTACGCTTCAACATTTCAAAGAGGAACCACCACCTATTCCGCCAATCCTGCCAAGATAATCTCATTTTTGAGCGTAAAAGTTGAATATATATATATATATATATATACAACATACAGATTCTACACATAAAAGTTACGTTCCCCACGGATGAACTCCATGAGCACAAATATATACGAACATCACATATACCAAGTATATATTAAATATTATATTATAATGTAATATTTATAGTACAAAGAAATTCAGCATCCAGCATGGTCCAACACATATTTTTCCCCAAAAGTCAAACCCAATGAAGATAATCATTCAAAGGGTGTCATCCAAGTCCAGCGCTCCATGATTTCTTCAAGATTTTCATGTGTTAATCCAACATGGATGCGATCACCATCCCTCTATGTAATGAAAAGTTAAATGATATTAAAGTATTTTTGTTAACATAAAACGAACAGTAGCCTTCATACAGAAATGAAATGAAAAATTATCCACCAATGCAGTGGTCTCATTCTCCTAATTTGACCTATATGCATGTATAATATACATATATATTATATATATATATATATATATATATATATATATATATATATATATATATATATATATATATATACATGAGTGTGTGTGTTTATAAATGCGTGCACCCACAGAAACACACACACGCATATAGACAAATAACGATGAAAATATATAGAAATGCGTATTTGGAAGTGAAAGACGATGGTTGGAGTATATATCAATTATTGCCTTAGTTAATACGTCAGATCGCACTTAGTTTTGCAATTCAGTTGTGTAATCTAATTATATATAATCATTTACTTTCAAATTTTGGAAAATCATCGTCCAGTTTCGGATCGTTTTTAAATATATATATATATATATATATATATATATATATATATATATTACTGATATTTTGAAACTTCTTCACCGTTTCTCGTACTGTTAGCGTTCCGTATTTCAGTCGAGTGTGTTAGTATTTATGTGGTAACATCGTAGTTTCGTCTTGGTATATGTTTGGCTGAAGAAGGTAAAGCAAATATGGGTGAGAGACATATCTTGCAAAACCTGAAACCTGCAGGTACCACATTATCCATTTTCCGGGTGTTTCATCTTTCAGATGTTCTCCCTGGAGGTAAGACGGTTTTTTTTCTCTATTTTGTTGCACACACGCATTTTTACTAATACATACGCGGTGAAGCTACGCTTTAGCGTCGTATTTTTACGTTCGCTATTTCCAGTAAATATCGGTACTTTGTTGTGCCATTTATTTACTAATTTGTGTATTTTACCCTCACGGGCTACATTTTACTGGAAGGCAATACTTTGTATTGCATTACTGATATTTTGAAACTTCTTCACCGTTTCTCGTACTGTTAGCGTTCCGTATTTCAGTCGAGTGTGTTAGTATTTATGTGGTAACATCGTAGTTTCGTCTTGGTATATGTTTGGCTGAAGAAGGTAAAGCAAATATGGGTGAGAGACATATCTTGCAAAACCTGAAACCTGCAGGTACCACATTATCCATTTTCCGGGTGTTTCATCTTTCAGATGTTCTCCCTGGAGGTAAGACGGTTTTTTTTCTCTATTGTTGCACACACGCATTTTTACTAATACATACGCGGTGAAGCTACACTTTAGCGTCGTATTTTTACGTTCGCTATTTCCAGTAAATATCGGTACTTTGTTGTGCCATTTATTTACTAATTGTGTATTACCCTCACGGCTACATTTTACTGGAAGGCAATACTTTGTATTGCATACTGATATTTTGAAACTTCTTCACCGTTTCTCGTACTGTTAGCGTTCCGTATTTCAGTCGAGTGTGTTAGTATTTATGTGGTAACATCGTAGTTTCGTCTTGGTATATGTTGGCTGAAGAAGGTAAAGCAAATATGGGTGAGAGACATATCTTGCAAAACCTGAAACTGCAGGTACCACATTATCCATTTTCCGGGTGTTTCATCTTTCAGATGTTCTCCCTGGAGGTAAGACGGTTTTTTTTCTCTATTTTGTTGCACACACGCATTTTTACTAATACATACGCGGTGAAGCTACACTTTAGCGTCGTATTTTTACGTTCGCTATTTCCAGTAAATATCGGTACTTTGTTGTGCCATTATTTACTAATTGTGTATTTTTCCCTCACGGGCTACTTTTTACTGGAAGGCAATACTTTGTATTGCATTACTGATATTTTGAAACTTCTTCACCGTTTCTCGTACTGTTAGCGTTCCGTATTTCAGTCGAGTGTGTTAGTATTTATGTGGTAACATCGTAGTTTCGTCTTGGTATATGTTTGGCTGAAGAAGGTAAAGCAAATATGGGTGAGAGACATATCTTGCAAAACCTGAAACCTGCAGGTACCACATTATCCATTTTCCGGGTGTTTCATCTTTCAGATGTTCTCCCTGGAGGTAAGACGGTTTTTTTCTCTATTTTGTTGCACACACGCATTTTTACTAATACATACGCGGTGAAGCTACACTTTAGCGTCGTATTTTTACGTTCGCTATTTCCAGTAAATATCGGTACTTTGTTGTGCCATTTATTTACTAATTTGTATATATATATATATATATATATATATATGTATGTATGTATGTATGTATGTATGTATGTATGTATGTATGTATGTATGTGGGGTGTATGTGTCCGTGTCTGCGTGTGTGTGTGTATACATATATATTATATGTATATATGTGAGTGTGTGCGTGTGATCTATCTATCTGTATGTATGTATGCATATTTAGGTATATCACTTCTATATTTTACAAATTTATAATTGATAATATGAGGCAGAGTAGGTGTGGAATTTGAACAATAACGCAACACACTTATTTAAATGAAACCTTACGCAATCCCCCTGAATATTTGGTTCGTTTAACGACTGGAAAACGGTTAGGCTTAAGTAATTGAATATTCCAATTTCAAATATAATAAATATTACGTAATATCTTTAGAAACTGATAATCGCAGTCAATATGTAAACAACGTCACATAAATGCACACTTGCTTATGCACACAGGATCTCATATACGTAGACATACACACTCAGAGTACACCTAGGAGCGTAGGCGCAACTTCATCCATAAATCTATGCACACAAACACATGCACTTCTATGTTGTTTTGGACAAACAAAATTCAGAATAAAAGTTATGTTGGAAATGCGCAAAACCATTCTTCAAAATAAATGTTGTATTCTTTGTTCGTGTTCGATAGCAGTGCATCAACAATCTGCAACTACTGTCACCAGTTATAATAAGACAGCAGGCCATGCAAAAAGCATATCTCAATGTAGGGGACACAAGAGTCAGCAACATCAAAATATGTGCAATTTTATATAAAGTACACACTTTTCAGAAAAAATGAGCAAATGTAAGTTTGGTTTGAAAGGGAAATTATATTCTTTATCTAGTATAATTTTAAATAATATAAATCCACTAACTTCGATTTACGCATAGCAAAAGAAAAATTTAAATACGATCTCCATTTCTATGCCCAGACGTTAACCAATAACGAAGGCTACTAATAATAACCACTATTATTCTGTTACTTTTCTATCAAACTGATTTGTACAGTCGGAAGATAAGCAGACCACCGAATTTGCGGATTCAGAATTTCTCAGTCACTGATACTGTACAGACTTTGTTCACACGTCAAATTAGTACCTGCAATATGCGGAAGTGTAGCGGTCCTACAATAATGAAATATTATTACTAACACATGAAAACTAATTTCTTATGATTCCTCCAGTGCACACTGAATTTAATTACATCCTTTAATATCAGTAAGAACTACTACAGCAAATGCAAATGAGGTAAAACAAAAATTAAAAGAAAAAGTTCCAAATTGAATTACACAGTTTGGCAAGACCTGTTGAAGTGAAGGAAATAACAGCACAAATAAAGTAGAAACTACTAAACAAAACCGCCAAAGTAGCTTTGCAAGAATTGAAGCCCAAGACTATTGAAATATATAAACTTATAGTAACTTGTAATAGTGAAAAATGTAATATATTCATTATCGAAGATAAAAATGAATAAATTAGGAAAATATATTATATTCTTCAAAATAACTACAGTTTACCTTAGATGCAATATTCAACTGATGAATGTATATCATGAAAATGAAAAACTAGAATTACGAAATTTCTGGAGACGTTACAAGTATAGAAGAGCTTTATATTTATTACTAAACAAGACAGACAAACTGATCACAGTTGTGAAACTTGCTGAAGGTTGACTCTTAAAAATGTAAACATGTTGCAACTTTCGAACACATTATTTCATCTTCCAGAGATTTAGACTGGGAGAAAATAGACTGCAACTGGGGTAACAGAATTTGGTGGATGCTCTAAAATATAGTGATACTGTGGGATTCACAAAAATTCGACAACTCCGAAGTTAGGTAACTCCATGCAATGGGTTAGGGACGTCAGAAAGCTAACGAATGAAGACATGCTGTTACTATGAGGATTTAGTCAAATGCAAACAATATTTACACTGTGTCGTATTAGATGAACATTTTCACTGAGCGAAAGAGAGATAGAGAGGGGGGGAAAGAAAGAGAAAATGAGAGAGAGTGAGAAGGTGGGAGAGAGAGCTAAAAACTTCATTCTCGCGTGACGGTAAGAAAATTGTTCTTTCATACGGTACAATATGCTTTCTAATGTCACAAGCGAAAAGCGAATAAAAACGCTTTGGCAGATGTTAGTAGATTCTAACAATAGCATTCTGATCTGCCAACTAGATTTAAAGCATAGATAGATATGAAGGTATAATAATAATTATAACCAAGTTTAGGATTGAATTTGATGCAATGGAGAAGGGGAGAAAATAATAATTGGTGAATGACCATAAATAGCGGAAGATGGAAGAGTATTTTGCAAAGAAGGTAAATGATGATTGTCACAAAGAGAATGTTCTAAAAGTAGTGGGCTCGTTTGAGGTGTCAAATGACACTTTCTCTAGATTTTAATTCTTCATTTTTGCCCACAAGACATTATGATATAAAGAGATAAAATTCGTAGAGTTGGCAATCACAAAAATAAGAGAGTTTGCACGACAAAAGATAATGTGTTCAGGTTCATTCTACAAAAAACGATTGATAGAAGACAGGTGTCTTTCTGTGGAGAGAGATGTCATAAAGCATTTTGTAACCAGGACTCACTTACGGCTCATAAAATCTCCAATTACGTGGAAAAGAAAGAAAACAGTTATATATATGTATGTGTGTATCTGCTTGTCTCTGTATATATTATGCGTGTATATATATATATATATATATATATAATATTAATTCGAGACAAAACCACTATTTTGCAAAACAAACAAGGAAAGACTTAATCAATACATAAAAATTTTTAATATAAAGAAATAAACCGCCACTACAATCGTTTCATGTCTTCAATGACATTCGTCAGGTGGATTTTCGATCTCCTAATCTGTTTTAATTTATGAAGTCATAGTGGTTTTGTCTCGAATTAATATTATATAATATTTTACTATAAAATTGGATTTAATCCTAAATCTGATTTTTTCCCTGTAAATTTGGATTTATTCCCTAATATTTATTATTATTACATATATATATATTGGTTTCAAACGTTGGCAGAATTTGAACTCAGAACCTAAAGAAGGACTAAATTCTGTAAAGCATTTATCCCAGAGTCCTTACCAGTCTGCTAGCTAGTAGATTTATATGCAAACATGTATAATAAGCCATCAATATCGCACCAATATGTGATGATTGGCTCTACTGGTAAATGTCTATGTAACGTGATGTGAACGCTCTGTATTTACATAATTATTACTTTGCACCGAAATCGTTTTAATTGAGAGAAGATATGCTCTATAGGAAAAAATAGCTTATTTATAAGTACATCCATGTGTGTCGTGTGACTGTCTCTTCCACTTGCTCCATATTTATATATATATATATAATATATATATATATATATATATATATATATATATATATATATAACATTTAGGAATGGCCTAAACAGGCCATTCGTCCACCAGAAAGAGCAGCCAGAACTCCAACCGCCAAGTAGTGTAATTCGGAAATAAGGTGAAAATTTAAAAACATTTACCCTAATTCATCTTTTATACGATGCATCGTTTCAGTGTCTTTAATGATAGACCAGCTTAATTAAATTAAATTAAGCTAGTCTACCATAGGTCACACTTCATCAGTAAAAGAAACCTGGGAGAGACGGACATACACGAGGCGACTGTATCAATGCCTCGGGAATGTCTGTCTTAAAATTTTCAAGACCAACGCATTCGCGCCAAACTTATCGGCAGCAAATATAAACTGCCGATTCCATCTCAGAATTAGTCAGAAAATTATCAATTAATCAATTTAGGGTAGCAAAAAATTCAGTAAAGATTTATCGCTACCAGCGGCTTAGTGGAAAAGAGAAAATAGTCAAAGACTAAATATGTATAAATATAACAATTTAGGAATGGCCTAAACAGGCCATTCGTCCACCAGAAAGAGCAGCCAGAACTCCAACCGCCAAGTAGTGTAATTCGGAAATAAGGTGAAAATTTAAAAACATTTACCCTAATTCATCTTTTATACGATGCATCGTTTCAGTGTCTTTAATGATAGACCAGCTTAATTAAATTAAATTAAGCTAGTCTACCATAGGTCACACTTCATCAGTAAAAGAAACCTGGGAGAGACGGACATACACGAGGCGACTGTATCAATGCCTCGGGAATGTCTGTCTTAAAATTTTCAAGACCAACGCATTCGCGCCAAACTTATCGGCAGCAAATATAAACTGCCGATTCCATCTCAGAATTAGTCAGAAAATTATCAATTAATCAATTTAGGGTAGCAAAAAATTCAGTAAAAATTTATCGCTACCAGCGGCTTAGTGGAAAAGAGAAAATAGTCAAAGACTAAATATGTATTAATTTAATTTAATTAAGCTGGTCTATCATTAAAGACACTGAAACGATGCATCGTATAAAAGATGAATTAGGGTAAATGTTTTTAAATTTTCACCTTATTTCCGAATTACACTACTTGGCGGTTGGAGTTCTGGCTGCTCTTTCTGGTGGACGAATGGCCTGTTTAGGCCATTCCTAAATTGTTATATTTATACATATTTAGTTTTTGACTATTTTCTCTTTTCCACTAAGCCGCTGGTAGCGATAAACTTTTACTGAATTTTTGCTACCCTAAATTGATTAATGATAATTTTCTGACTAATTCTGAGATGGAATCGGCAGTTTATATTTGCTGCCGATAAGTTTGGCGCGAATGCGTTGGTCTTGAAAATTTTAAGACAGACATTCCCGAGGCATTGATACAGTCGCCTCGTGTATGTCCGTCTCTCCCAGGTTTCTTTTACTGATGAAGTGTGACCTATGGTAGACTAGCTTAATTTAATTTAATTAAGCTGGTCTATCATTAAAGACACTGAAACGATGCATCGTATAAAAGATGAATTAGGGTAAATGTTTTTAAATTTTCACCTTATTTCCGAATTACACTACTTGGCGGTTGGAGTTCTGGCTGCTCTTTCTGGTGGACGAATGGCCTGTTTAGGCCATTCCTAAATTGTTATATTTATACATATTTAGTCTTTGACTATTTTCTCTTTTCCACTAAGCCGCTGGTAGCGATAAATTTTTAGTGAATTTTTTGCTACCCTAAATTGATTAATTTATATATATATATATATACACATACATAAAAGCACACACACACACACAAACACCTACCCACCCATATATATATATATATATATATATATATTATCATTAAAGCTGCGAAAACATCACAAAAATATCACAAAAAAATTGTCTTAATGTTCCTTAGTGTTTGACGTTCCAGTTCGTCGAGAACGTGAAACTCTGAGTAGCTGCTTTATATTTGTGATATTTTTACACCTTTATAATAAAGCATATTACTCTACCTCTAGTATTCGAGAACTATTTTTTCCACCTTGTTTCAAATGTACGTGCATACTCTGGTATATATATATATATATATATGTGTGTGTGTGTGTGTACGTCCGTGTGTCTGCGTGTCTGTGTATCCATATATAGGGAAGTCATATATATATATATATATATTAAGTTCTACTTCAGTACACGCATAAGTGTTTGATTCTACTTCTTAATGTTTGTGTGTTACATGTATGTCTGAAACTTTTATATCTGATTTATATCTGATTATTATTTTATATGTTCTTCAATACTGCTCATTAGAGCTAGAATTTAATGAGAAATCAATCAATTTAATAAGACCTTATATACCATCAGAAACCTTAAAATGATAATAAACCAAACATTATTTTTTCCTACTTCTTCCTATAAAATAATATCAAATATCTGATACAAGTATTAGGTTTTTGTTTTATTACTAAAACGCAAATTGTAATACTCATGTTTCATACATTTTATGATGATTCCAAATTTTTCTTCAGCAAATAGATTTTATTATTTGTCATAATTGAAGCGTTCTTTGAACTTTAGTTAGCAACTGAATTTTGCTAGATGCCTTCAAATAAATATTATTTCTACGTAGTATTTATTCACATTACTTGTAATTATACATTTGTCGATGCATGTACATATGCATAGTCAACATTAATGAATAGGTTTGTGAAAAAGTACACACGAAGACTGTACACATGTCCATATATATCACATATGCATTCCTCAATATATATTAGCCAACACACAGGTATATAAGGTGCCTATATATATATATATATATATATATATATATAATATATATATATATATATATATATGTGTGTGTGTGTGTGTGTGCATGTACGTATATATATATTATGTATATATATGTCTGTGTGTGTGCGTACAAATACATATATGCACGTATAAACGCATACATATATATATATATACATACATATATGTATGTATGTATGTATCTATCTATCTATCTATATATATATATGTATATATATATACATATGAAAATACATGTTTGCGTGTTTGTGCATTTGCGCGCGCGAGTCCATGCGTGCCAGTGTGTTTGTATATGTAATGTATGTGATGTTCAGAGGATTTTTTTTATTATCAACTCTTGTCATAAATATGCTGGTATCATTTTAATAGCAGCATTTTTTTTTATTTTGGAGGGGAGAATTTTTTATGTTTTTGCCTCTACAGATTTTCATTTTTTTTCTTTCACTACTTTGCTGTGATGACAAGCAATCACACCCTCGCTGCTGATGTTTCCACCTTGAAAACTAACAGGTTGTTGCTTTCATCCGAAAGTTCAGACTTTCCGTTATAAATGACAAGTATAAACAACGGATTGGCTTTTAATTAAAATGACATTAACAACTTAGAACCTCATTTAAAGGATGGCTTCTGCTTGTATTTTACATACAGTTTTGAGTTTGTATTGATCATCGCATTCTCCTATCACCTCAATCGAATCATACACCTGGTATATCTTTTTAAAATTCGTTTGCTTTATTTACACCTGCTTTTATGTTGATGTTTTAATATTTTTTTCATTTTATTATTGGTGATGATACATTTGGTATTTGAAGACCTTATGATATTTAGCAAAGGTGTTTATTTTCGTTTCAGTTACACCTTCTGACCTAAAATATCTATTCTTTAACTTCTGATATTTAAGAGCGAACGACAGAAGTGAGAGAAAACAAACATTAACACCATAAATATAAGTGTTTTAAACTAACTGATGATACGCGTATATCAAACACGTTTCTCACTCAGAGGTGTTTTTAAAGTAGATTGCTGAATTCATTAAAATAAATAACATCACTGCAGAACATATAACTGATTGGGTTGTGAGACAACCTTTCACCTTAAAATATCTGCGCGTAGAAGCTAAACGTGTTGCACGTTAAGTATTCTAACCACTAATAAAATATAAAATATAAGATAAATTATATTTTGTATTGTTGCTTTGTTATCGTAATGATTTTAATATTTACACATAAAAAAATTAAATAGATTAATCACAAAAGGGTATATTGTTTATGGTGATTATGAAAACAATAATAACATCATGATGATGATAATAATGACAATGATGATTATGCTGATAATGATGATGATGACGATATTGGTGGTAATGAGAATGGTAATATATGAATATAGTATGATAATAATGAATAAATAGGCTCCTATAATATCATAAGTTGATGGAGTGCTGATAATATTCAATTAAATAGAGACCAATGCAATAATTGTACAATATTTTGGTGTGTCTGTTAAATGTCATGTATTTTACCTACACTTTTACAATGTACATTGTTGATATTGTTAATCAAAGGAACTAATTTTGCTTTTGTAAGTCAATAATGCCGGTTATATTGAATTGACATAATGGAAATATTATGACATAATTAATGCACAAAACATTATGTTTGTTGTTTCTTTTGTACAAATAACTACATAAATCTTGTGAAAATTCCCGATTTTTCTTTTGTAACGGCAACACACTATTCGAAATAGTATATTGTATATTAGATAACTTCCACGTAATCTATGTGTAGAATCAAGGAGCTCATTTAAAAATATGGCCTAAATTTAACTGAAAGCAGGAAAATATGTTTCATTTGACGGGATTCCTTTCATTCTGTGTCTACTAAAGTTAAATTACAATGGTCACAATGGAAGTTAATTGCCTCTTGATATATACACAAATACATTGCTTGTTTACAGATAACGATTAATACGTTTAAATCATCAGTCAGCAGATACTCCAAAAGGTATTTAATTTCTCATGCTCTCTTCTGTTCTGTAACACTATTTTTGTCATACAACTCGATCGAGACAGAAATCTAATTTTTTTCTTATTTTGAAGCAGAACTTTGCACATGATTATGTTCACGTATAGATAACTCTAAAATAGGCATAATTCACATGAAAAGGCATTAGTATGTATAAAATTACAAACATTTTAAGGTACCATATGTAGTCATAATTGATAAGCTATTGCTCTGTGCAGGATTAAGAGATTAAATGTTTTTACATTTCCAAAACACAGTTTATCCATGTCATCGCCTGTTTCTTTTTCGGTCACTCAGCCATTTTCTAATGCTGATGCTGCTGAATGTGATGATGCTTGTGGAATAAGGGCGATGACAACGAGAATGACTATAAACAAACGGATGATACCGATGTGCGGGGAAGGGAAGCAGTAGCGAAGGTGTGGTGGGGAATCTGATAATGAGGTAGTATTTGTGGAGTAGAAAGACAGGACAGGCTAATGTAAAGAAATGGACTGATTATAATCATTATTTGTTCAACCCAGCATCGTTACATATATCGCCATCGTCACCTCCACCTCCACAACATCGAAAACCACCAACATCGCACCAATATTCAACATACTTATACCAATCATATGTATAACGACTACAACCAACATCATCTACTTGATCATTACTAACACTATTCACATTAACACAATAGTCAATCATCATTTTACTCAACATTATTACATTTAACGTTATATACACAACAATCATCACATCCACTTTTCCGTTGCTGCTACTAATATATCTAGCATTAAAATACTCACCCCTGTCACCTCCACCAATAAGAAATACCTTCACCACGACTACCATAAAACCAACGACCACATGAAGACCTCGATCAGCAGCCACGACAATTGTACTTTAGTCTTGTGTATATCTGCGCTTCTATCTAAGGTTTGTGCATAAATAAACTGTTATCGAACTGTTATTAAAGGAAATATATTTTCTTGCTCTCGTTTCTTCTGACAAAGCACATACATATTCATTCGCGCACCCACCCATACAAACATTGATATTAGATAGTCTGAACCGTTTATATGGAATTATTATCCAGTACTATATTACAATGAATACAAATAGTATGTCTACATGCACAACATATTCGTGAAGCGGAAAAAGATTGAAGAGTTGTACTTGTACGTTTCGATCTTGTAATATTTTCTAATCTCCACCAACGCACTGCTTACAAACCTACTTTTATTCGAGGTTAATATAAACTAGTTAATCCAATTTACTTATTTGATACTTCACTGTATGTTCGAATATGAAATACCTGGTTCAGTAACCGTGTTTCTCTTTATTATTATAACGTACCCGACAACATATCTATAGATTATTTTACGAGGAACGTCAACAGTACGTATATAATTGTGCAATACTGTCAAGAATTAAAACGCAATCAATAAATGTATTGAGGACTGTGTTGTCACGTTTCCTAAATAAAAATCGACATAATCTCACTAAAGATTTACTACTGCATTGCATAAACGGCTAAATAATATAACGTGCGGATAATCAGTTCTTGTACTAATAATCAGTTATATCCAACGAAAGTGTCAGAAAATTCTATGGAAGCCAGAATGGATTCAGTACGAATTACCCGACTAGTGGAAATCATAGGAATCATGCAGGACATTTACTCAAATATTAATTACATCGTTCTGTTTTTCATGGATTCCTTAGAAGGTTTTGATTTAGCTCACTGATGATATATACAACCAAATCAAATAGCGTATTGATGCCTTCACGAGATACTATATGCCCTATTGTCTTGAAAAACATTCAAGCCACAGTGCTTTCGCCGGACAGAAACAACGAAAATTTAGACATTCGTGCCTGTATTCTACAAGGAAGCACACTGATAATTCATCTTTCATGTCTGTTGTTTTCTCGGCATTTCAGTTGATCATAGCAACAAATATTGTTATTCCTTTGCAAAACCTTTTAGTTTCAGATACCTTTCTTCTACATTAACGGACTTAGACTATGCTAGCGATTTAGCCCAAATTTCAGAGGCGACTGTAATAACAACCATAATTCAGTCTCAAAGATGGTTCGTGGGGGGGGGGCATTGCTTACTTTGCTAACGCTACATATGATATTGAAGGTATTCTCATCTCATTTTCTAGACGGTAACAAGATACAGTAACCGCTACTAAACTAAAGAGAATGATGAGAGAAATAAATAACGTTAGAGAACAGAAGAGAGCATGGGAAATTAAACACCTTTTGGATAATTTGCTGACTGATGATTTAAAAGTATTAATCGTTATCTGTAAACAAGCAATGTATATGTGTATATATCCAGGGACAATGTTACGCTTTTACAAACATGCATTGACACTTCAATAGACATTGAAAAATAAGTAATAGACATATATGTACTCAGTGAAACATGCATGCATACATGCATAAACATATATGTAGAAAAACAAACATGCATTCATACACACGCACATACACACACACACATATAAAGAAACAAGCTTATTTCTACAAACATTTTCATATATAGATATGCTCTCAAATACCCATTCCTTCCAATATAAACTTGCTACACATATCTCCAAGAGGCAGACTGAGTTTCTGTTTACTTTGGATCTAAAGTTAATATCGTGTTTTAATTGTTACTACTAATTAAACCTGTTGTTTCTACTCATTATAAAATTGAAAATGCACTCATTAACATGCAATGGTGTGACTCATTTTGCGTGAAGAAGCAAAGGCAGAAGGAAACCCAGAAGGAAGCTCAGGAATTCCTGGGAATTGTTCTCTTTATTTTGCGACAATATCAATGCATGAAATCTTTTCGTTCGGAGATTCAGATATGATACCAGCATAATCACGGGTTTCAAGTTACAACATATATGATCTTGGCACAAGAATTCCCTAATGCTAAAATGTATTAGGTAGATTAAAGTAATGTAGTATAACACCACTTTTATTTCAAATGTCAGATCTAATAGAGTCAAATGCATCCTATATTTATCCAGTAAACACTTGTTTAGAAGCCATATGTTATACAAATAGTTCAATAAATATAACTTGAAAGTTGGTTCCCATTTCATGGGTAATTTCGCCTTTTCTTAGGTAGAATTAATAAAAACAATGCAATTTTGCCGCCCAGAAATTACTTTCAGCTGAGTTCTACTGCCATCAGTCATGACTATTGTACTAAAATTAATACCAATTATAACACTAATGACACAAAATGTTACATCGGCCACAAGGTTTGTGTTTGTGCGTGTGTATGTGTATCTGTGTGTGTGGATATGAAATGAAAAGATCGGCTGTAACACTTGCAAAATACATTTGGGGTTTAAAAGATATTGTTTCCTCTGTAAATTAGTTCAAGAGGTTCTTGTATCTTTTTTACTCTATGAAGATCATTGAAAGATCTCTAAAACTGTTATGGATTTCCTATCTCATCCATAACAGTTATTTGTTTTCTATCAAAGGAAATATGCATTAACTATTTCAACCACCCTCTGATCCATTATATCCAGAGTAAGATTCATGTCATAAACTTTAATCTACAATTTCGAGCAACAGCACAGGAGGTGGTATTAAGTACAAAGCAGTAGGAGAACCAATAGTGAAACACTAATGTAGTGATCTAAGATGTTTTTTACTTGCATTCCATATGATTCGAAATGTAGCTTTTACGAGGCATTTAAGTGCATTGGAGTTTTTTTACATGATGCACAAACGTAGCTTTCAAGTTATAGCCTTCTGTTGAATTGACCACAAATGTACATTAACCGATCTTAAACCACCTTTTAACTTGGCACAGACGATCCTCCTTTTATAACGGACATCCTTTCTAGCATGCATTTCTACAATAAATATTTATGAAAGTGTCAAACCATGTTCCCCTATTATTTTTCCGGTCATATGGGTGAAATTCAGTATCAGATTTTCTTGCTCCTTATATTTTACATTAGGCAAACCAGATTATTTTAGCATCCACACACTCACATATTGGTTTCTTTCTTAACGCAAGGCTTCTAAACATCGAGTAATATGCATGATCAATCTCTATGATTAAACTGATAATCATGAGGATAACATTTTTCATGAGAGGAATAACGCTGCCCATGGTTTATTATGTGCCTTGTCAATTGCACGGATTGTACAATTATATTCTTATACGCACGAGTTTCCTTTATCCATTGAATTTGTAGATACAGTTTTCTGGCCTAAAGATCAGTTTGAAGACAAGCCTTTAAGATTTGTCCTCAGTTATAATCTTATATTTTGGTTCTTAAATTTGCCGTTGTGCTGTCATTTCATTTTGGCATAACTGAATCATTGTTGCACAAAAGAAAATTCAGTTAACTAGATACGATCTTTTCTTTCTAAGCTATTGCAAGTTATGTATATTAGATATGAATTTTTAAAGAAACATTAAAACAAGAAATTACAATATTGGCCACATTAAACAGATAACATTATATCATTAAGTAGGTTTATAAAAAGTTATTTGCTTTCTCGTCACTTTTTTATGACTGTAAATAGAAAGACGGCAGAGTTTTACATTTGAAGGAAGACGAACTAGTCTCGAGTAAGGCATACAATGTGGGCTATGGATATATGGTGACAGTGGGAATAAACGAAAGTACTGAATAATGAAAGAATTCCATGAACTATTTTGTTCACACATTTTCATTTAATTCCAATTGAAGGATAATGAAATCTAAGGTGCCCTATATATCAAAGTTTCTGTCTTTTTCAGTTTAATTTTCTAAACAAATTAAATATTTTTGTACGTTCTATTACTAATAATTAATAAATGTTGTGAAAATATTTTCCAAATGTTTCTTGACATTTCATGAATACCGGTGGTGGTCTGCGTCAGTAGCATCAATTACTATAAAGGTCAGAAGAATATGAGAGCGAAGATTTTCCATCAGGTGTTTAGAAGGGTGTTTGCTGCTTATCTTCGAGTGAGAATGATGGAGAATGAGAAACTGAAGGATTAGATTTAAATGAAAAGAGGTGACTAAACAAGAGATTCTGTATAAGAAGATAAAAGAACTCAGGAGGTGAGGTTTGCAGTGTCGAAATGTCCGATAGATGACCAGTTTTTGAAATACCTATATATCTATAATATGACAGTAGGTGAATGTTTTGTTGTGTGTAAGTAGAAATGCAGAAAGCTATGTATGAACAACATGGGCAAAAACAAACACAAAATATAGATTTATTCATATTTTACTACATAATAGATATGCCTCTAAATTCTGATTTCATTTCGGGAGAAAGTGCAATGAAACAATTCTGCTTATATATCACTATATACAACAAATTCTATGACGTATATATCTTTTTTGAAATTTGGGACATAAAGACATTTCAGACAGTTCTGCAATCGTGAGCTCCTCTATGCCTGTATATCAAATCACGCTGAATGTTTAAATTATTGTGGGATGATTTGATACAGTTTTGATAATAGATTCTATGATGGGTTAGGTGTAAAGCGATAGTATCTGGAGTGGGTATATATACATACATACATATATATATATATATATGTATATATATATATATATATATATATATATATATATATATATATAATATATATATATAATATATATATATATCACCTTGATCACCTTGACAGACCAGTCCGTCGGGCGTCCATTTGACCCCGCTGGTCACAGCACACTTTCCACTGATCTCTCGATCACGCCTTTCCCATCCACGTGATTCCAATCGCCCTCCTGAAATCGTAACTCCACCATCGTGGAGGCCTTTCGAGTGCGCGGGTCCACCGATTATCTGTGAGCCGGGCGACGTGTCCAGACCATCTAAACTTGCTATATGTATATTCTACGATGACATCCCTCACGCCATACTTCTCTCCGATGACCTCGCTACCGATGTGCTCTCTCAACGAGATTCCAAGCATTGACCTCTCCATAGCTCTTTTAGCTGTTACCAATCTCTGTTCTTCTCTCTTTGTTGTAGCCCATATTTCACTAGGTAGATTCGGCATAGGAGAGAGAAACGAGAGAGGAGCACGTTTAGTTACCATGGCAGAGGCGAGGCGGCTCTACATCGGAAACAGCCTATTCTGGAAGAAGGAGAAATGGAGATGTACCTGGATATTGCCGAACTCTGAGTACTGAAACGAGACAAGCTACATCCTGGTTGATAAGCGATGCATATTACAATTACGTCTCCATCGTGACACCGGCAGCAATTATCGTCTGGTAAGGGCGAGGGCCGTCATCGACGGGAAGAGGGAGAAGTGGCGCTGCATTTGTTCTTCAAAAGGAAAACGTATCCGAGTCTACAACGAGGCGAAGCTGCAAGAAGCCATCATGCAGGAAAACGGGTACGAAGGAGACGACATAGACGATGACTACAACTCACTGATAGGGAAACTGAAGGAGTGTTTAAGGAAGGCTAAGGGAGTGTGTCGAAGAGAGAAGGGAAGAATCTGGAAGAAAAGTACGAAGTTACTCGAGAAGAGGAAAAATATGAAGTGGATTATTGAAGATCATCTTGAATATTCTCTTCTCAGCAGAGTGATTCGTCAGCAACTAGAGTGAGACTTCAAGGCATACCAGATGGAGAAGCTCTTGAAAACTGCAAAGAGAAAGAAGAGCCTCAAGAAATGCAAGAGGGACATGATACTATATAGATCGGAGGTGACGGCCTTGAAGAATACAGATGGAATACCGGTCAACGATAAGAGCGAGATGGAAAAAGTTTGCGAAGACTTCTACACAAAGCTCTTCAAGTCTACCAGAAATGTCCAGCCGTTACCATCACTCCAACAGGAAGAAAATATATGCCACACACGTATATATATATATATATATATATATATATATATATATATATATATATATATATATACATATATATATGTATATAGATAGATAGATAGATATATAGATAGATAGATAGACATATATCTATATATATATATATATATATGTGTGTGTGTGTGTGTCGAGAGAGAGAAAGAAGGAGAGAGAGGGAAAGAGAGAAGGCTGTTTGCTCTGGTCGGTCAGAGAGAGAACATTCGCTTCGCACCTATAAAGTACTTAGCAGTATATGTACGAAACCAGCAGTCACTCTCTGACCGGCTATAACCAGCGACCTACTTTAAATATTACTGCTGTAATGTTTTAGAGAGTGCCTCTTTTCGGATTTATAAACCACTGACCTATATACATACACACACACACACTCACACACGCACACAAGCATATATTTCTATACTTATGTATGTTTGTATATATGTGTATATGTGTATATGTGTAGACATATATATATATATAATATATATATATATATATGCATATATGTGTATAAATGTGTATATATATAAATCTCTCTCTCTCTCTCTGTACATATATATATATATATATATATATATATATATATATATATGATCAAACAAATACACACCAAAAATTTTGCATCTTTGTACCTAAAAAACTCAATCAACAAGCAGCATAGAGTTCCATATATATATATACGCAAGTGCATTCCATTACAATCGCCAGAATACAGAACCGCACTTATTATAGAAACGTTTAAATCAATCTATATTGTGTTTTATTAAGTGAATAATATGCATGCACAATTATAATGTTAAAGAAGTAAATTATATTGATTGGAACTCGACAAAGTATAGTTAACAATAACTGTCTCCATTAGTTGGCATTTTGTTTTATTGATTTCGCGACATGCAAACCAAATGAATGAATGTATACTCACGCAATTATTATGCAGGCGCCTTGTTGCAATTAAACTTTTATGGCAATCAATTTGAATGTTTAACATTCATTTTGTGCAATTAAATATTAAGATTTATTTATTTATTTTAAGGTATCGTTAAGAAGGCGGTCGTTATTCGCAGTATAACTGTAATATATTTATGATCATGTTTTCAATAATTTTATTAAAGTGGATAACCGTTCTACTAGTTTTAACTGTTCGTTAATATATACATATGCATACATACGTACACTCACACACACACACATACACACACACAGAGAAGCACACACACATACACACATGCAAACACACACACACACACATATGTATTTAATTCTATGTTACTTTGTGGGATTTGTTCAGTTATATGTTGATGAATAAATATTAAGAATTACAATATAGTTAGTTATAGAGAGTAGGATTTTGTCGTGGTTTGGATATACGTTTTATTGAATAGCATCTTTGTCTAAGACTGAATCATTTCTAATAATGTTATCCAAGTGTCATTGGAGGAACTTTTTTTCTTCTCTTACTCTCTTCAATACAAAATGTTATTGCTTTCCTGAACACTCTTAAACACCTCTTGCCTTAAAACAACAGCTCTTCTATTATCCACTGTATCTATAGTTTTGGCTTTCATATATTTAATAACACTTGAAGAGAGATCATTCTTGGTTTTATCGAATATGCTGCTATTTTTGTTTCAACAGCCAGATTTACCCTATATGTAAATTCTTACCGGAGCGCCCTGTGAGGCCAAGTCACCTTAATTTTGGGTGATTGTTATTGTTTATTACAGATAAAATTCCACGTAGATATTCTTTCTGGTAATAATGTTTTTTTGTAAATGCGTTGTGAGTTTGTGAAATGCTTTGTATTGAACTGAGACGAATGCTTAAAAATAACATGAAACACCTGACTGTAGCATAGGGCATTTATCTAAATAGCAATACTGAATTCTTCATTCTAATATCTCTTACTTACCTCGTTGAATAGGTACATTGTTAATTATTTGATTGGTACATATGTGTATGATTGACTATCTCTATCGCTCTGTGTAAGTGTGTGCGTAAACAAACACACAAAATCTCACCTACTAACACAAATTTATATTGGTGACAATCTAAACAAAATTTGATACTAGTCAGAAGCCATCAGTTTTTTTTTCTGTCAAATGCCCTGCCGACACATTACTCACTTAGAATTTACTGCGATACGTATAGAAAAAGAAATTAATATTAATATTATTAGTGATAGTATCATTAAACGATAAAAGTATCTTAAAGATTTTCTTGCTCTGAAATAGCAAGACGTCCCGCAAAACAGTGAAACAAATTAAATACACAAAATGTTATTAGATAATTACAACTAATGAATTGAACTTTCTATTTCAAATCTGGCTGAAAAGGATTGATTATTTCATTAAAAACAATATCATTCTACAATCAGTTTCCTTAGTGAATACACAAATCACAACGTCGAGATTTACCGGTTAAATTTGCTGAGAAATTAATCATATCACTAATTGCATATTAATTATTATATCTCATTTTAAGATATCAAAATATGTAAAAAATGTAAAATTAAATTGCTGCTTAACTCATAACATTTAGTAATTAATTTTGCAATATATGGTTTTTCGTCCGTTTAAACTCTGGGTACATCGTTTACAATATCGGCGTTGCATCAAAAAAGCTGAATTCAATCCGTTTTCAATTTAAAGTTCTTTAACTAATGCTACAAGAGCTATCAAGATTTATTAATATCATTATAATGATGTCTAGATCTAACGTATCTGCTAAGCTTACACAAGCTTGAGTATAAGTATCTTACAGATACCATAGAAATCTAAGTGGAAAGTAACAGCCCTAGAAAACGTGTTTGAGGTTTGAATTAGGGTATGAACTATGGTGAGAAGATGATGCAGCTACTTTCTAGTGAATCGCCTTATTCGTTTATATATAGATTATACATTTACATCGAAACGTTACAATTTACTTCATACATTTTATTACACGAATCTGATGATGCGCATGTTAGAGATCTTCAGAGCTGATCTAGA
Organism: Octopus sinensis; assembly: GCF_006345805.1. Lineage (NCBI taxonomy): Eukaryota > Metazoa > Mollusca > Cephalopoda > Octopoda > Octopodidae > Octopus > Octopus sinensis. Next base: position 7,952,287 of record NC_042997.1, on the reverse strand, counting down.
GTGTGTTCTTCTTGGTCTTGGCTGTGAGAATGTGACCTTTATGCCTCTTGTACGAGTCGTTTGTAAAATCCTCATTCAGGGCCAGCTCCATGGTAGTCACTCCAACATTCATCTCTCGCGCCAAATCCCAGATTCCGGCCTGTAGATGCTGTCAGAAAGCCTTCCTGCCCGTTCCTGCTGGCCGCAGCTTCATACACTCCGTTACAAGTGTCCATGTCATAACTTACAGCCTTTACTCTGTTCACAGAACATAGAGCAGCAATCCTGGTGTCGGCATTTTGATATCCAGCATGAATCATCATGATGCAAATAACATTTTTTTTGCAATATCAGATGGCTTCTAGTCCCCGAAATCATGTAACTTATTCTCAATTACAAGCTTAATCTTTATTATTTTCAACGCCGTTGACTAATATATCAGGCTGGAGTTGTAATCTAAATGAAAGAGTTGTAACCAAGTAGAAGAAAATGATTTCTAAGAACTCCCCCACTCCAGAAACATCCGTAGTAAAATTCGAAATCAATTTTAGTATTTCTAACAGATCACACAAAATTGTAAACTTTACTTCTTAGTTCATATTAGTTTTAAAGGAAAAACTTCGAAGCAGGATATATATATTAGGAAAGTTAAGAAAATTTTCCATACAAGTAATACACTTTTGTCACTACGGAGACATAGTTAACTTCTAATATCTTCTTTTGTCCGCTCCTCAGAGAGTATGTTCAATTGCAGATATTTTAGGGTTTCTGATTCTTTATATGTCAATTTCTTCATTTAAACTTTCATTTCTATGTTTACCCGTTCTTTGTAAATGTGGTTTATATCATTCAACATTTTCAAAATAACCGTCATAATTTCACGCTTTCTTTTACCATTTTCTCTCCGATACCTTCTCATTGTGTTTACAACATTATCTTCAAATAGTATTAATTTTCATTCATGAAGTACTTAAAATATAATGTTTTTATTTCCATTTCTCACTCTTTATCTCGCTCAAGATTTATATCCATATATATGCAAATAGTCATACACAAACACAGACACATGGACACACTCTCCCATATATATTTGTAGATATACGCAAACATTAATATTTAAGTGTATTTGTACATATATATTTATATATATATATATATACATACATACATATATACATATATATATATATACATATATATATATATATACATATATATATATATATATACATATATACATATATATATATATATCACGTGATCACGTGACCGCGTGATATATATATATGTATGTATATATATATATGTATATATATATGTATATATGTATGTATGTATATATATATATATATATATATATATATATATATACATATATATATATGTACAAATACACATAAATATTTATGTTTGCGTATATCTACAAATATATATGGGAGAGTGTGTCCATCTGTCTGTGTCCATCTATATATATATATATATATATATATATTATATATATATATATATATATGTGTGTGTGTGTGTGTATATATATATATATATATATACATATATACATATGTATATATACGCATAAAAACTCTCACACACGCCTACATGTTGTATGTATATACGAATGTGTATCTATCTTCCTTATATTCACTTATTAAATTTTGTAATTGGGGGACAGTTTCACGATTTTAAAATTTAGTTAGCCATGCAATCAAAATGAGTGCAACGAATGGAATGAAGTACCATTTGTGAAGAATCTTTACAATTATGGAAAATTTAGAGATGTATTATTTCATTTTCACTCAAGCTGGTCAGGCAGAAACAAATTTGCTATATATAGAAAGATAGGCTGCGTAGATAGATGGATGAAAGACAATTCAGAGACGTAGACAATAGTTTGATACAGGTATAAATAGTCTTGCGTTTCCGTACTTAGACGGTGATTCAGATTGTAGACAAAAATACCATCACACGCACTTAAATACAATTACATACATAGACACTTACATATATATTAATTTATATGTTGCTGCTTTTAGCCATTGTTTTGTGGACTTACTGATTATCGACAGTTTCTCTCTCTCTCTCTCTCTCTCTCTCTCAATTGCTTTATCATAATACCTAACAATCTCTATATCCCTCTCACTGTATACACACATATATGTACATATATAATACTGGCCAGCGAGTATGTCCTTGGTTCATGTTCCATGTTTGCTCTAAATTTTTATGACCCTAAAGTGTTTTTAGAAGATACCTAATTCAATGGAAGAAGTTTGTGGTACTCTGAGCGATGTACAACAGAAGCTACTCCCGACCGCTACTAATTTCCAAATGAGTATAGTTTAGCAACGTGAAATGAGCTGTATAATAAAGAACAGTATATCAGAAGTTTACATTATTGAATCAAAGCCCTAATGATCGCTAGCTGACCATCATAACGACTACTCCATGTAACTACCGTAAAGTTTCTACACACACACACACACACACACCTATATACACTCATATATACATACATACTGAAGATGTGTGGTTTAGCGGTTAGAGCATTCGACTCACGGTCGTGACGTCTTGAGATTGTTTCCCGCAGCTGCCTTGTCTCCTTGAGCAAGACACTTTATATCCAGTTTCTCCAGTGCACTCGGCTGGCAAAAATGGGAAGTAACTGTAGATATGCGTGTGAGCATTGTCACGCAGTATGTCGCGCTAAATCTCTCTCAAAATTACATTAAGGCTACACATGTCTGTGGAGTCTTCGGCCATATGCATGCTGTTCGATTAATCGGATCAACTGGATCATCAGTCGTCATAACGTCAAACATACACACACACACACACACTCGCGCACACACTCACATACACATACATTTTTTGTGAAAGCGGGGTGTAAATACGTAGATGCCAAAGTTGTTAAAATTCCACTTCATATATTCGAAAGTGAGTACACTGTTTCAAATCGCGTAACTTACTGGAAATGTTCTTTCTTCTACCACTGTTTTTATTTATATACTTTATATTTTGAAAAAATTTGATGTTTTACACAGTTCAAATGGGTCCGTAACTTTTATGATGTTCTACTATATCTTGAATTTTTTATCATTTGCGAATGTCATTCATTGGCCCCATCAAAAATAGAAACAAATGTCAACACAGGCAAAGGAATAACCATTTTCTATCTTGTACGGTATTTGAAAATGCGTAGTCAGGTTTGGAAGAGATGATTCCTTTTCTTTGGTAATGATGAAAGTATATAATGTTAATGTTACAATATATATACTATATAGTTTTACTTATTCATAATTTTCTGTCTGATATTGTTGTAGAAATCGATAGCTCTAAGTATATATATATGACTTGATTATTTCTCTTTTATCTATGCGCCCTTTCCAAACCAAGCCAGGCCCATGGCCCCGGTTTCCCGGTTTCTGTGGCGTATATGTCCCCCCCCCCGCCCCGGCTGGACGGGACGCCAATCCATCGCAGCGTTACTCAAGAAACGAAGAAAGAGTGAGAGAAAGTTGGGCAAAAGAGTACAACAAGGGCCTCCACCACTCCCTGCTAGAGCTTCGTGGAGCTTTAGGTGTTTTCGCTCAATAAACACACACAACGCCCGGTCTGGGAATCGAAACCGCGATCCTCTGACCGTGATTCCGCTACCCTAACCACTGGGCCATTGCGCCTCCACTTGATATCAATATATAAATAATGAAGACGGTGAGGTGGCTGAATCATAAGTTCTCCGGGGAAAATGCTTAGTGGCATTTCGCTCATCTTTAGGCTCTGGGTTCAAATTACGCCGAGGTTGACATTGCCTTTCATCATCTCGGGAACGAATAAATATGTACCACTTCAGAACTGATGTAATCGACTTAGCCTTCACCAACCCGAACTTGCTGGCCTTGTGCCAAAATTTAAAACCTATTATATAAACAGTAAACTATGTTGTTTGAAATTACCAACGAATGAATAGGCACAGGTGTAGCTGGGTGGTAAGTAGCTTGCTTACCAACCACATGGTTCCGGGTTCATTCCCACTGCGTGGCACCTTGGGTAAGTGTCTTCTACTATAGCCTCGGGCCGACCAAAGCCTTGTGCGTGGATTTGTTAGACGGAAACTGAGAGAGGCCTTTCGTATATATGTATATATATATATATTTGTGTATGTATGTATGTGTGTGTATATTTGTGTGTCTGTGTTTCTCCCCCCCCCCCCAACATCGCTTGATAACCGATGTTCTTGTGTTTGACTGAAACAAGTAAAAGAATAATGTGCTGAAGTTAAGACATTTAAATAGGCGAAATTATTGTAAAAAGTTATTTGAATGCAAGGCAGCTTCTTTATAAAATTAATGATCCATCTCATTTTAGGATCTCGCAGTCGTTGTTTTATATTTGTGCAACATATCGCAAAACTTTCCAGAAAAGACGTTTTGTGTGAGATTAAGTTGAGAAAAGCTATAGTTTGATTTCAAATACATAATCGAATTAGATAATACCACCAATGAACGCATGGGTACATGCACAAAAATACGCATATATTCATTTACACATCAGTTGAAACTAATCATCAAATACACATACTTTTAATAGAATGACAAATAATAATAATTGTTTTAAAGTATACTACGAGTTTACACAGACCCACGTCATACTTTATAACTAGTATCCCGATTTACAGGCTATTTTAGGCTGAAAGAACAAAATAACTATTAAACGAAAAGACAATGTTAAACGCTGAGTTCCATTGGTTTTCATTTTTAGCTAGGGACCGGCGTGCAATGAAGTTCCCCAATGAAGTTTCCTCGAGAATAGAAACCGCGACCTTACAATCACGAGTCCATCTAACTAATGACTAGGTTTCACTCCTTTGCTAATACCATGAAGGCTAAACATTCATCAATTTTAGCCGAAATTTTGTTTGATTCTCACATAATAAACCTAATTGCCAAAACTCATATAAGACATCAGCAATCGCTTAATGACGGCATATAATTTTCTTCCAATATACAATGCAGTAATAGAAGGATAATAGGACATACATATGTCTACTTTATCCCCGTACGTATGAAATAATTAACTCGGAGTACACTTGATGTCCCGCTTAAAATGTTGAACACGTTGAAAATCAGAGATGTCGTTCTCGGTTTTGTCAACAATTATCATTAATGCTCAGTATTTTGTGCTAATTATGAGAGTTCCTTCCTTCATCGAATACTTATGTGAAGTACGTTAGGCCTCAAGTATCTATATGAAGTAACATATATATTCGGTTTAAAAGCCAGTCTGGAAATAGAAGTGAATTGCTGTAACTTCTGGCAGTAAAACAGATGTTTTCTTCTAACTCCTATTAATTTCCTGTCAAAATATAAAATAAAACATATAAATATAGACGCTGAAATATCGGCCCAGAAGGCAAACCACTTCTATTCAAGATCCTATTATTTAAATTAAGCTCATATCTAAATAGATGCGATAAAAATAGAAGTTCTGTAACGATTTGATCAGTAATAACTTGCTCTATCAAATCTGAATGTCAATATATTTTATTGCTATCCAATTTATTTTCAAAAGAATATATCGCTAGTATCTGAGATATTTAAATTGTAAAATAATTCATAAGTGGAATACACCCACACACACACATTCATATACACTGACACACACACACATGTATAGATTTATCCTGTGTACGCAAATACGCATGTAAATGTATGCATGGATATGTGTTCAATAAAATAACGCTAAGTTCGTGCACTCATATAAGATGATATAAATATGTACATACTCACGTACATACAATTACAGCTTTATTATTACAAATACGTGTGCTCATACGCACCTTCACACATGCGCATACATCATATGCATAAACATTGAAAGTGCATATGTGAGATTAGGTTAGGTGTGTACATATTCCTTGGCAATTTTCTATAAACTAATAGCATTAATTCACGGGAAACTATGTTGAATGTTGAATATGAATGCATATTCCTTTTCAGCTATATAAGATATATCAGCTGAGATTTCATCTTTAAATACATTTTATTCCTCATTAAATCTAAACTTTTGAATGTACAAGTGTTTGCTACTTCAATATTTGTTTTGCTAATCCCTTTGAAGATTATTTGCTGCAATTATCATCACACCATTTTCTGAAGGAGTAAAATATTTCAAGAATTTCACTTTGCTTATGAGTGTATCAGAGCGTACATAAATTATAGAATTAAGGATCTGATTCAATGTGTTATATAATTTGTGTGTATATATGCTGGAATACAATTACGCTTTTATAGGTGTCTATGGATGCTTAAGTCACTTTATATTCATACATTTCGTAATTTTTGCCGAGAATTCCGTGATAGTATTTCCTAGTTGATAAGCTGGATCATATATTTACATCTTGAAGTCTTCCCCTGCTGATGGAATATGTTTGCAATCAACGAAACATAATCTTACGTTCAGGAGTAATGTAATGTTTCTCTCGCTCCATTCCCTTTTCTTCAAATAGACAGTGTGGAAACGGCTATAATAAACATTTACGTTTTTATCGAGTAATCACTAGGTTCTTTAAAACTCACTGATAAAGCCCAGTTTAGATACGTTGAGCGCGTACTGCCATGCACACAGATCATTATGTTGTATTTGCAGTCCTGACACATAAACACAGATGCACACCCTGAAACACAGAGATTCACACGCGTCCTGACTCACACACACACGCACTCATACACACCACAAGTACTAATACTTACACTACCGCACACTCACAAACACACATATATGCGTTGTTTTACTCACAATGCTTATATTGTGAATTTTGTGTTGTCGCACTTAAAAATGACATATCAGTGTGAAAAAGATGAAATAAAATATAGGCAAGTATATGAGAGAACGAAAACGAAGAAAAAGGGCAATAGATGTTTTGTTACAGGTTTCGATTTTAATATTTAAGCGCATGATATAGACAGAGAGGGGAAAAAATTGCTTTGCACTTCTTGGCCTGTTGTTTTTTTTATTTTTGTCTTGACACTGCTGTCTACTTGAATCACAGCCCGCTGTCACCAGAACATTGACGACAGAGTTCTGCTATGAATCTACATCGTCGTTGTCTTTTGAAACTATTTCTGAGACAGATCTCACCTGCTTGTATTCTGAACTTCCTGATTAAATCTGCTAGCCGAAATTTTGCTTTTGACAGCAGAGCAATATAATCGGCAAAATCCAGCACACAAAATACATCCATCTTTGTTTTGTAGTGCTCCCTTTGATTGGTATCTTAATAATACTATCAGCTGTTTAGCGGAACAGGATACGTCAGCTAGAAAAGAGAGTCATGACGAATAAAAGTAATGATAAATAAGTTATCATTATATGCATACTGTCTCTGACACGTCATCTATTTTTTTATAATTTCTTGCAGATGTTGAAATATTGTTTGTGTACTTAGCATATTCCATTGAGAATTCTAATGTGATTGTCAGTGTATTCTACCAATACAGGCTCGAAAGACATTCCATTCAAAACACAAGAAGAGTGCATTCTCAACTGTGTTCAGTGTACCACCAAAATTAATTTAAATTCATATTTAACTCTCTGAAGGAGGTCGCGTGGGGTTGTATAGAGCAGTTACTAATAAATATCGGAAAATTATATAGTAGAGCACTAAAAACTTTGACTTAATTTTAACTAGCATATTAGGAAATATTCTATACTTTACCCGTTTTAGTAGATTGTCAAAACATTACAATTAGGGAAAGACGTGCAACAACTACAACCTTCTATTCAACAATTAACGAAGACTTGGCACACCAAATTACTCCTCAGAGGAAATAGCAAGCATATCAAATCCGATACTCGCATTACCAAAAATGTTAGTACACTTTTGTCGTATTGTTAAGTGTGTAATCATCCCGGCTATTAAAACTTAGCTACTGTAAATGAATTCACAAACTTCTCGTATGTTTCCTTTGAAAAATACCTGAAGCTGAGTCGTACAAATATCCACTTCAAATTTTGTTGCATCCAATTGTCTTAAAATATTCACCGCATCAAAGGCCGATTGGATGTTATTGCCATACACCGTTGAACTATTCAACGACGAGCAGGTGACAACTCTGTGATTAAACTGGGAAGCAGTTTGATGACAATAATGGACCAACCGAAAAAACTTAGATACTTCTCCTAGCACATGAAGTTGTTTTGTAACCGAAGTCTAAGGTGAATTGAAAAGTTTACTGATTATCGTGTATTTTGCTTTGCAATTTCCGCAGGAACATTCGCAGAATCGCAATACCAACAGCATTTGTTCATACCAATCGATGGGAAATTGCTTTACAAAAATTTCCCGGGCGAAAAAGACCCAACAATTCTAAGGATGTCCAGATAATTAAAGCTTCATTTCCATTGACCCATACAGAGAGCAAATATTTTCCCACTCTTATTGCTAAAGAGCCATTTTGAATTAATACAGCATGAAATGTCTAACATGGCTCTAATACCCGCAACTTCGTACGAACAATGTCTAACATGACTATTTTAGAACCTTCCTTTCCTTCATGTGGGCATTTAAATTAATGCTGAAATTTCTAATGAAGTCTCTCCAGAAATACACACACATGATCACACACAACCCCACACACACATAATCTAAGTATGTGAGTATATATATATATATATATATATATATATATATATGTATCATGTATGTATGCATGAATGTATTTATGCCAGTATATGTGTATCTATGTATGTCATTATTCAGAGAAAGAGGAGCCAGATTCAAATCTAGATCCAAGGCTCCTTCATTGTAATTTAAACAAGATCAACAGTGTATTTTTATATATATGCATATTGTTTGTATATGTGCAGATTTGTATGTTTTGTTTTATATACATACTCTCATTCATATAGTTGCATGTCTAGACATAGGTAAATTATAAATCCTGGAAAATTTTGCAAATTTTTACAGTTCCAGAGATGACTTGGACCTTTAGTTTTCGGAACAGCTTCCTCCTTTCTGGTTCTGAGAAGCCTAATTAATCAAGATTGGTATTTAGGTTGTCTATTACATTGTAATTAGAGGTACAACCTGAACTTGTAATCTGGATCAGCTAGCTGTAGATTCCTTTATAGTTCACCGTAGAGATTTCGTTTTCGGGTTCCTTAGCCTCATATTAACATCCGCTGGGCAACTGTTTTCCACAAATGAACACAGTTTATCTTCTCCGTCCCAAATTACTGCCATGTCTATTATGTTTTCATTTTATTGAGGTTTTCACAGGGACATGCCCCCAGCACTACAGTCCCTATTATGGGGTGGCTATGGACCCTATAATTCTGTAGGTGCTTTGGTGTCGGGCTTATCGTTCCGGCGTATCTCATCAGCTGCAACATCACGTGTCCTCGGTAGTAAATGCCGTAATCACATTTTCGGCCAAATGTTTTTGATGTAGGTAATATCTTCGTTGTTAAGTCCACAAAGTCTGCATCGGTTATCGAATTTTGCTGCTTTTCATGCGTCTCTGTTCCTTTTGTGCGTCAGGTACTTGGGTGATAATTTTGTTCCTGGATTGTATGTACACACACACACACATACATACACACACACACACACACACACCACACACATATATATATATATATATATATATGTGTGTGTGTGGGTGTGTGTGTATATACTAGACGAAATGAGATAACAAAACCAAAGCTCTGAGTAGTCTTCAGGACATTTTTAAGGAAAAAGATATAGATACAGTGTTACAGCTGTTTCTGGTATATTATGGATATCCCTTCATCAGAGATGATGTGAGATTTTGAAAAAACGGGGACTACTTGAGTTCGAAATAAGAAATTTTTATGGAAAAGGAGGAGATAGGGAATATAGTGGGAAAAAATAATAAAAGTAGAAATACAATATAAAATATATAAAGATATTTTAGTTGCAGTTCCATTATTCTAGGATAGTTGCGCATAGAAGTGGTTAAAATGCTTCCTGTACATGGTATGTAAGTTCCAATAGTAGTTCATGTTTAGTTATTTCAAAGTATGGAGCCGTGGATTCTGTGTTGCTCATCCGAACGTGCCTTGCAGTGTGAATGAAAATATGAGAATTTATTGGTTGTATTTGTTGTTTGATGGTTGGTGGGGGAAAGATTGTATGATTAGAATGAAGAGAAAGATCAAAATGAAAACAGGAAGAGAAAATGAGAGGAAGAGAGAAAAAGTGAAAAGAATGAAAACGTGTACAAAGGGTGAAAGAAGTGAGAAAAGGAGTGTTAGTGTGTAGTCAAGATAATGTGAGAAGAGGATAGTATAGGAATGGGGGAGGGATGAAAAGAGATGAGAATATAAGGAGAGAACAAAATGAGAGGAAGAGAGAAAAAGTGAAAAGAATGAAAACGTGTAGAAGTAAGATAAGGAGTGTTAGTGTTTAGTCAAGATAATGTGAGAAGAGGATAGTATAGGAATGTGAGTAGGGGTGTTATGATAGAGCTGCATTAAAGGATGGGTAGCGAAAAGGTGTGGGTGTGGTGATACCAAAGTGAGTAGTAGTTTTTTCATAGTAAAATGTAAAGTCTACGGATGACAAGGATGTCAAATTTCCATAAATATACATATATGATTGCATAGGTTACCGTGATAGCTAGGAATTAAATAAGAGAAAAGAAGGTATAATGACATACATACGCGCGCTCACTCATACATATATATGAGCACATATGTATACATACACATATACACATATATACATATACATACACACGCATATACATACACATACATAAATAGACGTGCGTGCTCCCGCACATCCGTAAATTCATACATGCATATGCGTGCGCATACATATATACATATATGAAGTTGAAAATGCACTGAGAATAATTTTTAAAAAATATTCTTAAATTTTAAGATTTAACCTGTTTCACAGTTAAAACTGATTTTCAAAAATGTCACAGGTGTTTTGCTTCTGACTGGTGTTTGAAGCTTGCCCTCTACAAATTCTTCAGGGAGTTTAATATACGCTACTAAATGTCAAGGATATTGTGAAGATTACATAGATCAAACAATGCTTACTCTAAGAAACAGAATGACCATTCACCGACAACAAATACGAGACCCCAATACCAGACAGATTCCACGGAGTGGACACAGACATATATATATATATATATATATATATATATATATATATATATATATATATATATATATATATAAACATAAGTTCCCATAATGATGAATCACCGATATACAAAAGTACAAACCTTAACAAAGTAGATACACAGATAACTATTCACACACAAAAATCATTCAGTCACTTAATATGAGGAACTTACACAGATAACAACCTGAACTTTAGCCACTGGAGCACATGCAAACGATTCCTGTCTACTCCCCCACCAGGCAGATTAAATTTGGAGCGTCTTGATTGTAACTAAACATGTCCACTCAACCGTGTCGGCCTTCATATTAGGCGCAGAATATACTGTCATGTGAAACTAACGCATGGACGTAGCGGGAAACGTACAGAAGAATCTAAAATAATCACGTGTTCATTCTCTGCAAACACTTGACAAAAACATTCAGAGTATTGATTGTGTAGTACTCCCACTGGACTTCTTCAGTCAACCGTGTCAACCTTAACTTGCGATGTTAAACATTGTCACTTGATACTAACACAGGGATGTAACGGGAACTTACAAAAATTTTATAAGGCCAGTCATGCACCTATCCTCTACCGATCACACCCTAAGCAAAACATATACTAATTTGAGCCATGAACTCCCTATAAAAATTGGGCAACCTTCAAACATTAGTCAGAAGCAAAACAGCTGCAACATAAGCCACGTCATTCTATCTCAAATGCTTTGGGAAATAACTGTTAATTGTGAAACCCGTTAAATCCATAAATATGGTAAAAATTATTTTCTCTATTTTCATTGCATTTGTAACTTCTACTTTTCCTATATTTCTTTATATGTGGGATAAAATGACTTAGTTTTACATGTATATAATATATATATATAATGTAGAATATGGTAGATAATTTTGGAAGATACTACAATTTAGTGTAAGAACCGACTGAAAATTATATTAGGATGCTAATGAAACATTTCGTAATATATAAAATAATATACAGTGTCATTGTATATATTCTGTACAGAAAGTATTTCTGATATTAATAATTTCTTACATATCATTTTAATGTGCACCAGTAGAAATGTCGCAACAAATCTTCCATCAAATGCAAGTTTAAAGGGCGTGATGCATTTCTTGCGTTAGGAAAACAAAAATATCGCCACGTTACGCAGGTTAGCTGAGCTCCGGAGGAAATGTTATTTAAAATTAATGTGAAAGAGGATGTCTATAGAGAACGGTTTCAAAGCTTTCAGCTTCAAACCAGATTATGAATTTAAATGCTTCCACCAAATCATCGGTACATTTGTTTATATTTTCATGCAACAAAAACCCATTATGCAATTCGAGTACGTTAACGGAACAGTGAAAAGACAATTTTTCGGGAGGATAAGATGGAAGTCTGTTTTTTTCTTATCTAAATGTCAGTAATAGAGCTTTATTTCTTTTCTTAGAAACTAACGCATTCCTTTATCGGAATACCACTGCTATAATAAATGCACTTGAATCGCTAACAAGATAAGCGACTATAGAATAAAACATTAATCAACTTAACGGATATTCATAATTGAAAGCACTTATCTTGATGAAATATTTTATCATTAGCGTAAGGATTAATAACATAAGGGAAAACATTGTTTTAAAATGTGCATATACTTTTCCTGAAGAGCTTTCTCAAGTGGTGATTAAGGATTAATTTCATTGGAAGCAGGAAACAATGTACAACCTATTTCTTGGTCAATTGTTTCGTAACAATATCTCCAGTAGCTGAGGACACTGATAGGAAAAAGAAAGGGCTGAACAAAGGTGGAGTGGATTCAGCACAATTTACAGCTATCCGGCATTAGTGCTATTGGTAAGTGATTGAACATTATACTTAGTGGATGTGATGGATTACTAACGCTAGTCCAAATGTCCGTCGTCCAAGCGATGGAAAGCTCCAGAAAAAACTATCAGTGTATTTTGAATAAGAACTTTGCACAAAATTGCAGTTGACTGACTTCGATGTAAAGCAGAAATAGTCTCGCTTCCTTATAAATGCTCGGGTTATCAGAATTATCAAGGAGAAATCTCGAAGAAACGAATATTGCAGTAGACAAAAAATATTTACGCTGTGTATAATATATGCATTTAGCAAGAATACAACTGAAACAAACTACCTCGAGGATGTATTCTGCTGAGGAAATTGCGATACAATACGCTGGGATGTATATAGTAGAGCAATTGAGATTGTACGTTTTATTAGTAGACAAACGCTTCCTGGAGACGCACTTGAAATTACAAGAAAAACAAACGATAGACCCGAGCGATAACGACTGAAAAGAAGCACAATACATTACGAAGCAATAACATATATGCCCCCAACATATTTTGCATTTAAGGTCATCTTATATTTATTATGTACGTATTATATACCCGTGAATTATAAATACAACTGCATACTATCTCTATTTAATCGAACAAAACTACTTCTGTTCGATATATGAGAAGATTTTGAGGTAACAAGCTGAAAAGAAAAGTTGCATTAAAGGCATTAAAAGTTGAATTTACTGTCTCGTTGTTGTTAAAAACAAACAATGATCTAAGTTAAAAATTTGCAACATTGAATTTGTGATCACCACACTTATTAAACTCAATATATGAAACTAGATTCTCCCGTACGTCTCTCCACATTCGCGAAAAATTAAAATGTGAGCAAAGAATCGTATAGTCTGGTATTTCTAGCAACTCAAAGTATTCTTTATAGCTTTCGTCTTTGGCTGTCCATAGGAATCGTAAACATGCAGAACAAGAACGTATGCCAATCTGAATATGTTATGTGTAAGACATGATATATTCTGAGCGAAAACTTTTTCTGAGTTCATAATGTAATGTAAGCAAATTTGAGATACATCAAGTATATCTTGCAATTAACAGCATATATTACTTTCAGTGCTAGAAGGTAGTCTCCCTTGTGCTGCATTTACCGGGTCTTTTAGCATCATGCTGATCGAGATGTTGGTTCAATCGCTAACGAACTTGCCGTATAACGGGTTTTAAAAATTACACATAAAAATTGTTTACGTTGATGACGTAATATCACAAAATACGACATCGATTATATGCATAATCATTTCTATAAATACTGAAGAAACAACCAAACGCATCTTTACAACTTAAACAATGTCTGCAAGACAAACAAGGAATGTAAATTCGTTTTAGTGGAAGACCATTGTATTTTTCATGCAATCTTGTTACCAGATTTACTATTGATTTTCTTTTGCTCACGTAATGCCTTATACACTGAAATTAAATTGGAAAAGATTTATGCAAATCAGATATTTTTTAGCAGAGATAATTCTAAAATATGATAGAAATTAATTCTTCAGAAAATTCCTACCGAATTTGTTGAGTTGGAATGTATTTAAGTGGTTGATAAATAAGTTTCTTAGACAAAGTATACAGAATGATTCTATTTATTTCCTTCCTTATCGTTTTGCTTTTAGAATTATTTGCAAATTATCGATAGAAAAGATTAGTAAGATGACATATTAACTTCAGAAAGAAAATTCCAAAGCAAGAAAAAAAGGTACAAATAATGTTGTAAAGACAGTGAAGTAAAGTAGAATTCTTTACGAGGATTTAATTATATTTTCCCTATAGTTATTTTGATAATACTTACATTAAAGTTTTTTGTCTCAGAAATAACATTATAGAAGAAAAAATATTATTTTGAAGTATTTCTAGATATAAATATGATTTATGAATAATAAATATCCGCCGAAAATATTTTTTAGACACGTTAGAGTTTGGAAGTGTTTTCAAATCATATTTTCTCTCTTTGTTTGATTTATTTCCAACAAAATGCAGTATATTATCACAAAGTGTTAACGTATGAGAAGTTTTTAGATAATTTAAACATTTTGCACATAATATATAAATGAAGGCGTTGATTTGAATATTTGCTAATGATAAGAAACGAATAAAACTGAGAAATAAATTTTAAAATTTAAAAATGTAACATATGCCTAAATGTGTAACACGAATAACATTAGGTTTGAGCTCAACAATTGTGGAAACTAAATGATTAATATCTCGCTGAACTCAGAATTAAATGCTATAAGTTATATATACTAAATCTTAAACTTTCTTTCTAACCATTTTTGTCGTCACACCTGTATATTTTTCTCTTCGGTACCTCTGCATTACTACTTTCTGTTCTCTATTTTTATAGCAATAGCAGTGATTACACTGAATTGTTTCTGCGCCCGAAAAAATGATTTGACATAAATCTTCCGACTCGTTATGTCCGAAGTTCAAATCACGCCGCGGTCAACTTTGCATTTAATCATTCTGTGTTGATAAAATAATTTATTAGACTTGTACTAGACACGATAGTATTGATAGTCGCTATATCAGCTTTGCGTTTCCATTGGATAACATCGGAAGCTTGGAGAGGGGAGCCTTGTATACGTGGACGCTTGCTGGTCTTCTACAAGCAACATTGCCAAGGCTTGTGCTTTGGGGAAAAACTATCCAGGTGCAATCCCACGGTCATTCATGACCGAAGGGGGTCTTTACCTTTTATCCTACAATATCTGATATTATCCAAATATATATTAAGATGTATAAATTGCAGTTATGTGCTCATAACTAATTTCATCCTGCAGATTTCGAATTTGTTCTCATCATAATATCCATTAACAATATAAATATTGCAACACGTTGCATTTCGGACTTTTCAGACTGCGGTGTTTACTGAAAACTTTTCTAACACTAAAACAGTTCAATTCTCATAATTTGGAAGGTGAACACTAAAAATGCAAAACGTTTGTATCAACTATAATCTGAATGCCTTAAATATTCGTTAAGAATTTATAAATGGAGGAGACAATAATATCTGTTGTTGCTATTGTTCTTGTTCCGCTTGTGCATGTTAATATAGTTAGGAATTTTATCTTGATGTTCGGTGACAAGACTCCTTTCAACAATCTTCCAAGGGATAGGATTCTTGCGGAATATAAGATTGTTCTTTCTTGCATGCCAACAATCTACTGTTTCTGTTTCAATCCTTTGCTGTCGTTTTGGTATCACTGCGGGCATTGTGCCTAGTGCACTAATTACTACAACTATAACCGTTGTCTTGGTCTTCCTGAGACTTTCCAGCTCTCAAGTTTTTCAATTCATTTAGTATTATTTCTTTTATCATAGGAAATTGCAAAATCTATGACATTACACTGTTTGCTTGTTTTGTCTTCTACGATCATATCCGATCTTCTTGTTTCAATAGCAGGACCAGTCATTATGGTGACATCCTACAAGATCTTGTGATTCTCATTTTCTATCGCATCCCCGGACTTATGTTTATACCACATTTTCTTATGTTTTGAAGCCACGCACTCGGCTATCATCCCAAATCACTAGTTTGCCTACACAGTTATGCCTGCGCTTATACAGCTTTTGTGGCAGTATACCGCACATACTCAAACTCTGTAATTTTGAATTATACATAAACCCAGTATTGGAGCAGCAGTATCTGAGCATCATTGTCTACCTGCCTTCTATTAGCGTGAATGTACGTACACTGGAGTGAAGCATTAATTGTATATATACATATATATATATATATCGAATATTTATTAGAGAGTATTCATATAATAATGGAATTTCATTTCCAATAATGTAGTATATAATATGTAGGTGTCTCCTTACGTTTATATCAGTTAATCCGGACAAGATTCCCTTCCTACATTGGTCACTGTATATGGTTCTATTAACGTATACTTAGTATTTCCATCGCTTCATTTTAATTACATGAATAGTTCTTTTAGCGAACGCTGTGTAATTTGAAATAGCTGCTTTTGCTACATTGTAAAGTTTAGAAATATATAGACTAAGCGAAGTAGTAATCAACGTGACACACAACCTTCATCGGTTCTTCTATGACATAAAGTTTTATGGGTATCTGTATTCCACCAAAACAACTGAAGAATTTCATAAGAAAGTTTACAAATAATGTTGTTATTTTTATCTTTACGTTAACATAGATATACTTTTCACGCAATCGTTTATAACCTATTAAATGTACGATAAAACACCGAGAAACAATAATAAGTATAAAAGTATAATTCATCTTAAAATTCTAAGTGGCTCTATTTCAGTTCAATATTGTAGCCAAAGTACAGCCTGCTTATTTTGCTGCAATGTCTAATGAAATATTGGTTTTCAGAAAATAAATCTTTGTTGCTTTGTTGTGCAGATGGCTTTAAACATTGTAATAACTCTAGGCTAGATTTGAACAAAATGTGATTTACATTAGATTTAGCTTCGTTGACATATTCTAAGTTTCAATTTTATTTTACTTTTTAAAATAAAAACAGTATCCATGGAAACGGTAGTTTATCTTACAACACTATATATTTTAGATTGATATACCAAGATTTTAGTTAAAATGCAAAATTCACTTTACTCTGTTTGGATATTTTATACAACAACGCACTGAATTTAAATAATTTATTTCCAAACAAGTGGTTTCATTCATATTCATTTCTAGAGACACTTATTACCACCATTTGACATGCAGTGTACCAATTCTTTTTTATTTTATTCATTGTGGTTGTCTTTAGTTAAAGCCGCACTAATATAGATATATTGCATACTTTTCTAAGCACTTATATATGTGTAATTTTGTGTGTTGTATATATATATATATATATATATATATATATATAACTTAGATAACTTAGATTGGTTTCGGCTATTATCGGCCTAGTCTATGACTAGCTCATTAGCAGCCCCTGGAAAATTCTTTTAGTTAATTATTTCGGGACACCATAGACCACTCAAGCAGAGAACCTAGAATTTGTTCAGGTACCGTTTGAAAGTTGTGAAGTCTTTTTCTACTTTAATTTCTTTCGGGATAACAATAAAAAATGCAGGACAATTTGCAATGAAGAACTTGTGTCACAATATTCTTATGTGATGTGATCTCGACCTTTGTAGGAGACGCATTGCACGGGGGCCTAGTCTTGGGTGAATTGTAAACATAATACCGATATCATTTGGATAATATTGGTGGAATTGTTTCCACATGGTGCAAATAATATGTAGCACAAGGCGGTGTTGCAGAGAACAGAGCTTCAGCTGTATAAAACGAGCCCAATAATCAAGCCCCATCGTGTCATTTTTAGTGATTGACTATTGTAGCGCTTAGATCTTCATTACGTCTTGTTTATTTTAGGGGTCCACAATGGGCAGCAGTACTCGAGGTGGAGCCTAGCGAATGTGAAGAAAATGAAGATAGTTTCATGATCCCTGGATTAATAATCACATTCTACGAGCAACATCGACTTTTTTGTTGATGTGCACATGCTAGCGAAGGTTGGTGACTTCCGTTACACCTACGTCTCTAAAATTATACGATGGTTAGAGTGGGTCTCCCGACGGTAGTGTATATGGTTGTTTGAGTGTGCCCTTTCTTCCAAAGTGGACGAGCTGAAATTCTTCTTCGTTCAACTGTATATTTCAAAATGTGACCTCGTGTGTACCGTTGGCGATTTTTTTTCCTCTGTCTTCCCTTCTCTGGATCTTTCCTTCTCCTATGTTTCCGACGAAGAGCTCCGCTCGAAACGTTAAACCCTCCTTCTATCCTTCTTTCCTGAGCGTCCAATAATACTATATTTGTTCCACGTCCTCGCGTTGTTGTGTTTTTTTGTGCTTTCTTGTTTGGATTAACTTTATATATATATATATATATATATATATAATAAGGCTGAAAAATTGGATATTAAGTTGATTAACACCAATTTAAAACCAGTGGTCTAGCATATCCAAATCTGAAGGTTCAGTAAATTGAATTACATACATATGAGAGGGATGACCACTATGTGGACAATCATTATGCTAGACGTTGATCCACTATGATCTTACCACTAAGACATGTTCTCAAGACAATTTCTTAGTGAGAAGAACATAGCGGATCTACTTCTAGCATAAGGGTTATCCACATAGTGGTCATCCCTCTCATATATTTATATATATACTGAGAGAAGGAGAGAGAGGAAGAGAGAGAGGCATATATATATATATATAATATATATATATATATATATATATATATATATATACATGAGTGTTGTTTTCAATGTGTGTAAATGGTGCGTTTGGTGTTATAAATATTCATATGTTTAAGCATGCTGCTTACTTTTCAAAGAAGTCTTAATCATAGATTCATTCCAAATGCGATTTCAATTCTCATATGTAATGCGTCTCTGAATCTCTTTATAAATAAACAATATGAAATGTGCAGGGCTATATATATATATATATATATATATATATATATATATATATTATATATATATATATAATATATATATATATATATATATATATATATGTATACGTAGGTTGGATATAGCGCGAAGAAACTAGCGTTCTATATATACATGCATAACTACTGCCTCACTACTACCTGAAAGAAGGGTAGTGAATCACGTGTATGGGTTTAACGAGGAAGTTTTCTAAGCATTTTGCCAATTAAATATCTTACTCAATCCTTAGAAATCTGTATTTTCAACACGCAGGCTATTTTTATAAATGATGTCTTGATATATATATATATATATATATATATATATATATATATATATATATATATATGCCACCCCAGACACACACATATATATATATATGCCACCCCAGGCACGCCAGGATGAATATCCCCTTCAATGTAGCAAAAAGGATATGCACTACAGTCTCTAACGCAAACACCAGAGACACACGACTACAAGAACTAAAAGATACCCTTATCACCAGGAACTATCCACCTTCACTTATTGACAAGTGCATTCTACGTGCCCTTCAACTTAACATCAAGGAACTGAGACATCCCAAATCAAAGAAAAACGTACAACGAAAAGCCTTCGACACCATCCTCCACAACATACCCCTCCTAAAAAAAGACCACAGAATGAACACAATCCTCCAAATACACACGATCATAAAAAGCAAAAGACAGCCTAGATCCATGAAAAGTCTCCTAACACAAGCCCGAATTCACTCTTCAACACAGAAGCCGACAGTAAAAAAATGTGGAAGATCCAATTGCGGGATATGCGACTATCTAATTGAGGGATCAGAGTTCTCCTTCAAACAGGGACAACGGTTTACAGTGAAAAGCAACTTCACATGTGCTTCGGAGAACCTAATATACTCACTAACCTGCTCCGGGTGTCAAGAGCAGTACATAGGCCAAACAAAAAATGGTTTGCGTAAACGAATGGCCCTGCACAGATCCCAGATAAAAATTCCCCAAAACAGAAAAATAGCTTTTAGCCAACACATAGATATTTGTGCCAACAAAAAAACACCAAACTTCAGGTTTTTCCCCCTCTACCAATTTAGGGACGATACAACCTCGAGACAACGAATAAGTAAAGAAAATCTCTTTATTACAAAATACAAGCCACTTCTTAACGGGTCTACGACAAACAATTAATATACCTCAACTTTAGAATAAAAGAAATATATACACACACAAATATTACACTCCATAGAATCCATTACTAATCAGCCCCATCACAGCTATACTTTCACCCATTCATATTCTCCCTTCTCTGTTTTTTTTTCTTCTTCTTCTTCCTCTTCTTCTTCATCATCATCATTATCATCATCATCGTCGTCATCATCATCACCACCATCATCACCACCATCTTCTCCTTCTCCTTCTTCTTCTTCTTCTTCTTCTTCATCATCATCATCATCAACATTGTCATCTTCTTCTTCTTCTACTTCTCCACCTTCCACCCCTTAACCTTTTCACTAATGTCTTTCAGTATAACGCCTACGCAAATTCCATAAACAATTCCTGAATTGAACTGCGACTACTGTCAGCCACTGACCATTCAAAATACGACCATTAAGGCATTCCCAGATTTCCCCACCCCCTCTCCACATCAGCCTCCTTATTCTTCACCTATCCTACCAAGAACTCAAAACGACCTCGAACACACAAGTGCAAACAAGGGAGTCAGAGAAAGGCAGAATGCTACTTATATCTGAACACTACTACAGAAATATTCTTTTAAAAAAACTTTTCTTCTAATTTTTCTAAATTTAATTATTTAATCGTTACAGTTGAAAAGGTCTCAAAATGACCGAAACCGGTACGGAAAGATTCACTATAAAATTATCTTAGCATTTTCTATTTTTGACTTGTTTTTTCATATATATCAACTCCTGTGTTCCTTTCCACCCTTATACATACATATATATATATATATATATATATATATATATATATACTAATGCATCTGTTATACTAATAAATCTGTTTGTTTTGTACACCACCTGTTTTTCGTAACATCTCCCTATGTATGTATATAGATATATATATATAATATATATATATATACTAATGCATCTGTTATACTAATAAATCTGTTTGTTTTGTACACCACCTGTTTTTCGTAACATCTCCCTATGTATGTATATAGATATATATATATATATAACCCTGACTCTCCTTATAGCTATGTGTGTGTGTTCCGCTATACGATTCAGCCCTGAGGCTTCTGCTACACTGGAGCACCCTCTGTGTAATGACCTTTGCAATGGTCAATCTTATGTCATTGGCTTTTGGTGAAGTTGTGAGTTCGACACTGCTGCCCTCGTTTGATAGAGTTCTCTATTTAAGAGATGAGGAATTATGTATATTATTAACATTATTTACATTTTACAGATATTTGGTCTCCAATAGCGCTTATGGCTTTCTGGAGTTTGGAATCATGTGCAATGTGGAATGTTTGATGACGTTTGCTATGTCATTGATGTAGACAATGAAGAGGAGTGGGCCCAACACAGTACTCTGTAGGACAACATTACTGACTTTAGCTGAGCTGGATCGTATTCCCTCAAGCGCAACATGTTGGGTTCTGATCATCAGGAAACACTATATCCACTGCAGCAGCTTTCTACGGACTCCAATATTGGACAGTTTCTTCACAAGTATTTTGTAGTCTACTCTGTCAAATGCGTTGCTGAAATCAAGGTGTATGATATCAGTGATGGAGCTTTCTCCCAAAGCCTTTAAGATGTCATCAAAATGGTGCAGAAGCTGTGACAGGCAGTACCTGCCATCACAGAAACCATGCTGGTTGGGGTTCAGCAGATTGTTGACTTCGAGGAAGTGAGTTATTCGCGATCTCACCACCCTCTCAAATACTTTAATGATGTGAAAAGTGAGTAAAATCGGACGGTAGTTCACTGTAAGAGATCTGTTTCCCTTTTGAAGTTCCTCCAGAACTCAGCTAGAGTGGGTGCAATTTGATGTCTACACATCCTCAGGACAGTGGCCGGGAACTTATCGGAATCTACTGCCGAGATATGCTTCATCTTATTTATTTCTGTTAGGATATAAGGAGCACAAAAAGTTATGTCAGTTATGCTTAGTTCAGGGTTTACATCACTGATACTAGCAAGATCAAATGCACTAGCGTAACTGTAAACAGAGCAGTATTGTCTTTGCAGTATCTCGCATAAGGATTTTGCATCATCATGTAGAGTGTTGTTCTCATGAACCAGAACCAGGGGACCAACAGTGGAAAGAGGGTCTTTATGTTGCTGTTGTTTTTTTTCAAAATGTAAAGAACACTTTGGGATTGAATTTTATTTCCTCAATGGCCCAGTTTTCCTCAGCTGCTCTTTGTTTGTTAACGATGGTCACCATGCTTTTGTGGAGGTTATATTTTTTCGATTTGTGTAATGCGATGGCAGTCGAATGGATGTGTGGCTGTTGGCAGTATTTAAGTTGGTTGATTTTCTTGCTAATTCTTTTTATTTTTCTGATAATTGCTCTTCTATTTCTAGGGATTCTGCACATAGTTTTGTATACTGATCTTAACCGAGTATGTTTTGCGCATATATTTGTTCTACCAAATTATATGCACATTTAGGCATATGTATATAATGTACAAAGAACTTACATGCATTTCTAAATGTTTTCAAGTGACAACTGGCTTATTTTACACAAAATGTCAATGTTCTGCTCAAATACCAACAATGCCTACATCTTTTATTTTATTTCTCTTGTTCGCAGTCTTGTTTGTCATCGGAGATCTGAAAGACAAAATCTTTTTATTCGATTTGAAGAGAGTTATACACCGATAATTAAATATGCTTAAATATCCTTGTGTATATCATAATCAATACATCAATAAATTATATATATATGTGTGTGTGTGTATCCATATCTATTTATCTATCTATCTATCTATCTATCTATCTATCTATCTATCTATATATATATATACATATATATATACACACACACACACACACACACACATATATATATATATATATATATTATATATATATATATATATATATATATATATATATATATATATATATATATATATATATATATATAGGGTGAGTGGAAAGTAACAGTATATTTGAAATTCCCTATAAAATGTTTAGTAACACGGAAGTCATGACGAAAATATTTTAGAAGAGACAGCATTAATGGGTATTTCTTATTCTCTAACTGTCTTATTTCTTATTTCTCATTTTATACATTTGCTGGTCGCTTGACTGTTCAGGTGCGAGCTAAGATAGCATTAGGCTATGAAGTGCGGACTTCCATTCTTTTAGCTCAGAGATTGCGTGCATGGAGAGGCAAGCATGCGACACTATGTTCGGCGACAATACAAAGTTGTCATGCAAAGCCGATGACCATGGGTTCAGTGAAATATGTAAGAAGCAGTGGCCATCCAACTTCATCCCGATTAGCGGAGAACGTGGCAAAGGTGCAAGAAATATTTAATAGCAGCCTCAAAATTCAGTACGTCAAGCAGCTCGTAAACGCGGACTAACAAGACGCACAATACGTACAGTGTTGCATAAATAAATGAATTTTCGTCTCTGGAAACCCCATTAGGTGCAGGAGCTAAAATCTAAAGACTGTGACCGCAACATAACCATGCATATCCTTTTTTTTTGTATGCTGAGTGATTTCCGGCTAAGTTTCCTCTAAGGTAAGAGAGCCCAATGTTTTGGGGCTGTAATGGAGATCATCAGGAAGAGAGTGCTTCTTGAGGAGTTTACTGCCAACTTGTAAAAAGGTGCTCACTTCTTTTTTCAGCTCTGCATTTATATATTTAATTTTGCTGTCTGGGTGATACCATACGGAATTTTAAGGCTGTCTGCTTTGATATCAGGCCTCTACCATCTTCATTTCTTCTTAGGTACAGCTTGTCAACACCTCTGCTTCTATGGAAGTTTCTAGTGGTCAGAATTTTGCAAGTTTTCATACCTATAGAGTGGATTTTCTCTACAGACCAATCAAGTATGCTAAATGTTGGGATCAGCACTAGTACTGCAAATGCATTGTGGGATATTGTTTTGTTGTAACCGAGGTATGTCCGTATGAACGAAGTGTGATCAATAAGTATGTGGACTGTTGCCATATCAACGAAACTATAGCACGCAGTGTAAACCGACTGGCATAGGTTGACCTTGAAATCTGCTGTGTATACGCACTAAGTTTTAACGTTCTAGCTCACTTCTGCTGTTTACAGCAGAGCCTGGAAGTCGTATAGCGTGTTATCGTGGAATTGACCATAAAAGAGAAAGTCGTCAAGGTGATACCTGCTCAGAACCAGCAGAACTGAGAAAAGTGTCGCAGATTTGAGTGCAGCTCTGAGGGGATATCATCGAATCCCCATCCGTGGGGTATCAGAGGATGTGCAGATTAGTTACAGTTCGGTTCAGTCCATTATCACTGAAGATTTAGGTATGAGACGCATGTTTGCCAGGATTTTGCCAAAACTGCTTTCAGCTGACCAAGGACACACTCAGGTTTTAGTTGCACAAGATCTCTTCGATTATGTCGAGAACGATGAAAACTCTTTGAAAACTTTCCGTAGGCATCTTAGCAGGTATCACCAAGCTTTTGAACAAAAGCTGATGCAGATTGTCTGCTCAACTTCCACTACCAGGGTCAATGCGGCGATCACACTCTATACACCTTCCTTCAAAGCTTTGCAGTAACTAGCGGAAGGGAACTGGAATGTCAATACTTAGTGCGCGTGCACAAGAGAGCAGAAGGTGAATCTATGCCAAGCGGCTTCTCTCTACGTGCTTTAGTTTTGTTATTTTGACAACACTCTGGCTAATTTTTGATCAGACCACGTATGTATATATGCATGTATGTATATATGTGTGTATGTATTATATATATATATATAATATATATATATATATATATAGAAAAGGACCATATTGGGTAAAATTATATCCAATTATAACAATGACGGTCTTGGTGAAATTTGTTGATATTATTAAATTAATTATATTTCACCCTTTATCTTTACTGTATATATATATATATATATATATGTGTGTGTGTGTGTGTGTGTGTGTGTTATAATACTTGTCCTGTAGAATTACGCTCATTGCAAACACGAAAGTTTGTTAGAGAAAAAAAGCGCCCAAAATTTACTTCTCAGCTTTATACGCTGCTTTATTTTCAGAAAACATAAGCGTGTCTTGGAAAGTTATAATGGTTTTGATGCAGAATGGATTTGAAAGAAAATACAGAAAGCATATTGGCAACGAGTGCTTAATTTGAATAATAAAAACATTTACCTTCTCTGTGTAAGAATAATCACTAGATTTTTGTAAAGTGTGTATTAATGCCTTGTCAGGATATTTACTGGTCTCTGAAAATACCTTTTAGATATGTAAGAATGCGTATACCAATAGCATAGCGCATGACGTAACCGGATTTGTTTGAGAACTTTTATATCTCGTAATAATAAATTAGTGACAGAACAGTAAACATCTTACATGAAACGGAACCCATATCAAAGACAGACTTGTTTTTGAGAAATACATGCTCTATTCTGTCCGTTAATCATTGGCAAAATGAAAGTGATTGCAGAATACGCTTCAAGCACATGAGCGAAACAGTTTGATAGTATTACGACTAATTACTTTCGACTAAATATTTGAATACATTACGAGCTCTTATCTTCTCACCTAACTACAGGCTACATTTATATCATTGACAATTTGCATTACAATACGTAAGTACACATTACTACGATGTGTTGTTTAAAAGGTGCTTGCTGAAATTTAACCAGATTTATGAAGATAAGCTATGATGAAGTCTTCGCTCTTATTTTTTCATTACTAAAAATCAGACACACCCGCATATATATGACAGATATATCACACGCGCCTATACAGCATTGCATGCATATAAAGAGGCATGCGCGCGTGTATTTACAGTGTGTGTGTGTGTGTTACTTTGTGTGTCTGTGTGTGTGTTTTATGTATGTCGGATACAACAATCACTATGGACGCACTTCTTTCAAATTTTACATGCCCGTCATCAATATAGATATAGACAGCTTACCGACTGAGTACAACGTGACATATCGCGACATGAACAGATTCAAGTGCGATTTCGAAATATTCAAGAATTTTTTAAATTTGATTTAAAGACAATCATTAACGCTAATATAAAACATAATCAACTTTTAGGCAGAATATTCTAGTTAAGTATGAACAAACACTAGCATTACAAAAAGTTAAATGGGGAAAGTATGTAGGGAAACAAACGTTACAAATATGTACAGTACATTCTAGGAGTTTTACCGCCAAAATAAATTGAATTTATTTTTCTATCTATCCCCCGTGATAAATACAAACAGAGAGCTGCATCCTATTTTAACGGTGCCCCGGCAGAAACGTTAGCACGCCGGGTGAAATGCGTAGCCGTATTTCGTCTGCCGTTACGTTCTGAGTTCAAATTCCGCCGAAGTCGACTTTGCATTTCATCCTTTCGAGGTCGATAAATTAAGTACCAGTTACGCACTGGGGTCGATGTAATCGACTTAATCCCTTTGTCTGTCCTTGTTTGACCCCTCTGTGTTTAGCCCCTTGTGGGTAGTAAAGAAATAGGTACCCTAGAAAGAAATGAGGTAGTGTACGAGAAATACCGTAAGAATGACAAGATGTTATGAAGTTGATTTAATCAATTTCTCCAAAATGAATGTATCCACAGTTTGTATCAATAGTTAAACATCTCCCACCTACATATATACAAATAATGTTTTAAATATCAATGAAATTTAAAAATTTTATTTCATCTGGATTTTCTAGATTCTTAGACCACATATTTTGTCAACTAACGTTCTTTAGGAGAAGTGATATATTTCAGCAAAGTGCAGGCTTGACTCATTTTGATAGAAAAAGGAGGCTCATGCTGTTTAATATGTATTTGAGCAGGTGTATTCAGGGTTCAATTGGACAATCGAATGCATCAGTTTGACTTAGGTTATAAGCAACCGAAAAACTCTTTGTTGATATAAATTATGTATTGCTCCATATTTTATCTCTATATTAAGTAACATTTAATCAATGTCTTAGTGTCTCACATAGCTTTGTGCTCTGTGCACCACACCTATGCAATATATATATATATATATATATATATATATATGTATATATATTATTCATATACACACTCACACAACCGGCGTGCGCGCACTCACACACACACACACAAATGTGTACGTGTACGTGTGTGTTTTTAAGTAGACATAGTTTGCCGCAGCCAAATCTAAAAAAATGTGATCTGAACTATCTATTGCTTCATATATCAAATTTGCAGAAAAATTTTGACTATGAACATTCTCTTCGGCACTTACCTGTCCAATAAGTTTAGAGGCAAATCTGTTCCACTGGGATATGTAGCATATAGCTCCGACATGGCCAGAGTCTAATGACTGAAACAAGAGAAAGACGAAAAATAAAGAATAATATAATCATACTCGTTTAGTATTTCTCCTATAAACCTGCAGCGCATGATATTTGATTTAATCAAGTGAAAGATTTCAATCATAAACATCAACGTGGTATCATAGAAGCAATTTTAAGGCTACTACATATGTGTACTTAACTTCGGAAATGTCGAACAGCTGTCTCGTTGCTATTGATGGCAAAAATATCAGCAACTCCCTAGGTAACCAATTATTTTATAAAGAAAAAATAAGTTATCTCTACAAAAGGCAGAAGTGATAGCCACTAAATGTTTCATTACATATTCAAAGTTTCCGGTACTATATCACCGAGGAACCATGCTGTCTTCGAGACACTTCGTTTTATATTCGCAAACCATTTACTATTCCCAATTAAAATATAATAACATTTGAAGATATTTCGTTCGTAGACTTAGTGACCAGTGCCAAACGCATATTGTTAGTTCCTCTACAAATAATGCAAGATATAACCAACCACAGGTATTATTGGTGAAGTGATCTCTTATCTTGATATGAAATTGATTTTCAGCCAAAGATCTTAGAGAGAAGTTTGGTAATTGTCCATTAGAAATACTCCCAAGCGTATTTGGGAGATAAATCAGCAGACATAATGTGAGATAAGGAAACAATTAGTTTCCAGGGAATATTTCTTATAGGATGTATCAGTTGCGACATATTTGGCAAGCGAAGCATTCTGTTGTACGGGCTTATAGATCAAGTTTTGAAATATGTATGCACGTACATACTTGTGTGCTTGCTCGTGCATAAATAAATACATAAATAAGTAAATAGATTTGTGTGCATATATGTGCACGTGTGGCAGTATATATATATACATATATTTTGCATACGGAGTTACAAACACATACATTTTGATAAACATATATTTACACATTACACAGCCATGAACAATATATATATATAGATATAGATATCACAGTATGTATGAGAGGTATGAGATCATGTACTTATAAATATTCATACATATTTCCTGTGTTAAATCAGTTCTTTGATAAAAGAATAATTTAGTGTGAAATTAAGGATATACGGAAATATACCCAAAGGAACTTTTATTTGGGTTGATATTTTAATGTTCTTCAAGATGTTCAATTAAAATCAAAATGGTAGTGTTCTTCATTTTAAATGCGCATACATTCGAATCTCAAATCAGCGGACATTTTACAAATAATTAGTATCCGTAACCCCACTTTCAGAGTGCTTAATACTTAAGAATAAAATCTAAGGGACGTAACTTCATATATACACAATATAGATTCGATTCGAGTGTTCCGTCTCTTTAAAGCCAGTTACAAAATTCAATTGACATGTTTCTGACTTACGACACTTTGTCACCGAAAGAGATTATACTTTTGTGGTGACGTTACGAGTGATCAATATGTGCAAAGAAGTGGAGGATTGTAAGAAAGTAGTTAGATTATATCGAGAAAGGCCTGGCTTTCCGCTCGTTACGACGATTGGTGTTCCAATTGATTCCGTCAACGTAACAGCCTGCTCTCGAAATTAACGTGTAAGGGGCTCAGTACTCCACAGACACCAATACCCTTCACGCAGTTCTCAGAGAGATTCAGCGTGTGGGAAGGTTGGTTCTTTCAATTAGAGGTACAGTTCATTTTTGGTAACTACGTGAACTGGAGCAACGGGAATTAAAGTGTTTTTTCTCAAGGGCACAACGTACCGCCGGGATCCAACTCAATGCCTTACGATCGTGAGCCAAAGGCTCTAACCCCTAAGCCACGTGCCTTCCCAGAAACATGCCTGGGAAAATCTACCTGAAATTAATATTCTACATATTAACTGCAAAATCGGAAGTGAATCGCATTTTCAAGATATTGAATCGAAGCACGTTGATATGATCAATTGAGATTATTGAAGCAATTAGTTGGCACACGCACACAAAATGATCAATAGATGGAATTCGTTAGACTCCTTGGTGATGTCGTAGATGAGTGGATTTTGTTGGCAACATCTTTGGTAAATTGTCAAAACAGCCGACTTTAAGTTTTGCTTCTTATCACTAGTTTCTACACACTTTGGCTCAACGTCCGTACTGCCTTGTCTGGGTCTCTTACTTTCGTTTTCGGCATTCAAATAACTTTGGAGGTGAGAGCAATCGCAAGCAGTGCCAATGCTGTTTGAATATGTATTGGTGTTGGTTTAGTCGACTATGTAAGTATTGGGAATTGATTGACACGTCTTGTGCTAAGGTAATGTAATGCAATGTTTTACTATACGAGGGATGCTGCAAAGTTCTTGGCTTTGGGTACAAGAAAATTGCGATTATATTCAAAATATTTCTCTCTCATATTCCCCCACTTATTGCAGCGGTCCTTGAGATTTTCTAAGCCCTGTAAAAAAACTCGAAAGATCGGGCTTCCAGCCAAGCATTTCACAATACCCTTAAACTCAGGAAATTTTTAGCCTCGTCTCATTCAGTGTCGTTTCCGTAAATGTCTCTACCTCTGATGGTAGTCGCTGTACTGATTCTACTTTTGTTGCTGTTGTTTCTGTCATTACCATATTTGTGTTAATGGAGATCTCCGAAGAGCAAGGTCAGGCATTCCTCTTTTCCGCCACAGGAGTAGGAAAACACTACTCAAATTTCAGCAAACATAGTTTTGATTTAAGTTGCCTGCATAAAGCGAATTTTTTCCCATATTGAAAACAAATGGTGCGAAGGTTCTTTGTCAAATCTCTAGGTAACGACTACGGCAAGCAGTTTTGATCTCTTCTCCTTAAAAGCTGATTTGCCGTAGCTCCCTTCACTAAGTCCTTATAACTATGTTACAATATTAAATGTGATAACGGGTCTTTGGTCAGACAAAGCATTACCCAAAAGAATTTCATCAAAAAACTACTTAGCGTCAACTCTGAATCCCTGCCGCACGAATAGGGGGAGTAGCAGGAGCATACTGAAAAGACAGTATTGAGAAGGCGATAATACGGGAAGAAAATTCTTGAGTCAGAAAGCACAACTTTACAATCGTATGAAGCCATAAGAAAAGAAAAGGGTTGTCAAGATGCTGCAAAAGACAAAATAAAGACTGGAATGCAACAATTCCTAATACGATCCCGAAATATAACAGGGACACAAAACCTCCCAGCGGATATGTTTAATAACTTAGTGATTGATTAGAAGGACAAACAAGAGAAATTCTCTCAACTCACAAGGTACAAGAATAAATCTAATGATTAAAATCCCGTAGTCACGCTTCTTGAAGCCTACAAGTATTGTTACCTTAATATACTTACTGAAGTTACCGGAGGGTTCCATATTCAATAGTTATATTCAGCCCCCCCCCAAATAAAACAAAAAAAAGCAAAAAAAGGGCTTGCATCATCTTTAAATAGCCCTCCACAGATTCTGCTTGGACTAGAGTATCTTTTATAATATACCGTATAATATACCGGCTATTAGCAGTGGAAGATCGACTGATACCCATGAAAGCACGCATGGCACATCGGGAAGAGGGCACGTAATTGGGCAATGCCTAGCAAAACGAAGCTCTACATTGGCCAGCTACAAGTAGGTGAGTACTCAAAGTGCTTCGAGTAGTAATCACTGCTGAATTTTACACTGGTTACAGACTGCAGGTGGGCTCATTTGTATGAGGAGGAGAACATCATACTGGAAACCATTCTAAAAGAATATAGTACCATGAAAATAAGAATCCTGGTGGAAATTTTGTACTAAATATTTCAAATTGCGTTTCGCACAGGAGAAAGGAAAAACTGGTTATCTACATGTTCCCAGCTGAAGACTGTGCCATATCGCACATATAAGAAAAGAGCTTAAAAGGCTGCGCTCCATAAAAGGCAGAACGATGCACGTGACAAAGGAAAAACAGTCTCGAGCTATCTCAGCTCCAAATGATAAAACATATCTATTAGACAGAGAGATATTGTTTTTCATAATGTGTTCTTGCACTGATCACTCGCCGAATGCAGATATCCTTCAAATAACCCTAAAATAAACTTTAAAATACATTTTTATAATCTGTAACAAAGAAAACCCTTCAGGCAAGCAATGTAGAGCGACTCTTTGCGCCTTGCACCACATTTTGATTAGAGTCTTAAGGCACTGGGGAAGGTATGAATGAGTGGAGGTATGATATAGTATTTTCAAAAAATTCTAAGTGAAGGGATACGCAGTGAGATAAAGGAAACAAAAAAAAACATTCAAAGATATCAGACTCCTAATGTTAAATGATAAGTGTCTAAATAAAACAGCAGCTATAAGGAACGTTTTTCTAATTTATAGCGAAGCACTGACTGAGAGATGTAAATCGATCTGAAGTGTAGACTCATGTTTGTTGAAGAGATGGCACTGAAAATTCTCCAACAAAGCAAAGCTCTACCATCCATGAATAATGAAAGATCATCGTGACTGGATACACACTGCCCTCGGAGGAGAGCCTCGATAGTTCTGAGCACTAAACGATAAAGCAAAAATACCCAGACGTAGTTGATGAGATTCTTGTAAAGGAGAGCGCGTAGTTTCATTCCGAAGTGACGAAGGAATAGGCTTAGGGCTAAGGTAGGCTGCCGCAATTTCCTAGTAGCATTAGTGCGCTTTTTCTTTAATTATTTTAAAACGGTTGGTTTGGAATCAAAAGAACCGAAGAAAAATACAAAGTAGATAGCCTTGGCAGCGGCGACTAGCTTATGGAAGATATATTTGACATAAGGTTGTAGACAGAATCATACAGAATCCATACTGTAAGGCTAAT
Source organism: Octopus sinensis (assembly GCF_006345805.1). Taxonomy (NCBI): domain Eukaryota; kingdom Metazoa; phylum Mollusca; class Cephalopoda; order Octopoda; family Octopodidae; genus Octopus; species Octopus sinensis. The sequence goes on along the minus strand of NC_042997.1, from coordinate 7,919,616 downwards.
TCAGCCGTCGGTACCCCATTCAGGCAAAGCGGCCAAGCGAAAAGAAGTCCTAGGACCCGGAATACCTGCTGAAGATTCAAAGAGAATCGAAATGATGAGCTTGCAAAATCAGAAGAATTTTCAACGTCTTTAAGTTACCTCTGAAGTATAAGAGACAAAATATCTCTGATATGTATTTCACCAGACCCATTAATATCCCAATGAATAAAGAAAATATGAACATATGACCTCATTTCATAAGAAAAATAAAGGGGATGATACTATAATTAACATGCCTATAAATATCAGTCATTTCCTGCAGATTATAAAGGAAACGTGAATAACAAAACGTGGCATAAACTACATATAATAAAATAATATCACGCCCTAATCGACGACATGATTTTACACCTGTCTTTATGGGGTCACTCAATGCAAATTCTTGTATTTTGAATCTACATACGCAATAGTTTGTCCTATGAGGCTTAGTCGTTTTTGTGGCGCTGTTGCATAGCCTTTCCATTATTTCGCGCGGTCAGTAGATAAAATTCAAATGATATATCGTAATATTTGTTGCTACTATAACATGGCTGTTTTATACAGAAATATGTTACTACATTTTAACCCCAGTAAATCATTTTTTCAGCTGGTTAACGAAACAATTACTATTACGTTTCTTCCTGAGCCATATAGACGCTGGAATGAACTTCACATATATACATACCTACATACATACATATACACATCCATACATATATACATACATACATACTACCTACATACATACCTACATACCTACATACATACATACATACATACATACATACATACATACATACATACATACATACACACACACACACATACATACATTTTCACCAGTCTGAATATATAGTGCGTATGCGTAATGGGCACATTGTTAATGCAAATACCGGTTCTAGGTACACATAGATGCTTTATCATGCAGTGGAAGTACTCGAATCAGCTACTTTTCCTCTCATATGTATATCATGCCTTACTTTACTTATTAAGCAAATTCTTTTCTTTTTTTTTTATCTGAAAGAAGAATATGAAATTATTTCAGATGTAATCTGTTGACACACCAGATATTGGACACTCTGTTGGACAATTCTGTTTACATAAACCTGTCATATACAGAGAAAGCAATTTCTGCGTATCGATGATGCACAAATTAAAGATGGTTGTTTTAGTTGCCCTAAGTGTTGATATATTTGAAGTAGACTGGATGGAATAGCACTAAACCGTGTGACATACATTTAACAGTGTCGTGATGTTTTTTGTGGAGGTGAGAAGAATCGCAAACGTGCAAACTAGACCGAAATACTAGAACTTCGTAAGACTTACCAAGCAAGTAGAAATGCATCATGCGATCTTATATCTTGGCCTCTCCTTTCCCCTCCTTTCATGACAAATTTTAATTCGGTCACCGATGAACTCAAAACAAGTGATTCCTTAAACATATTCATTTCACGAAAGAGCGTCAACAAGGTAAATATTGCTTTGTAGAGTGGCAGACTACTGCAGGATATTAACGAGAGAGATATATAAGTATCTCAGATAATCAATCGAGGTTTCCTTCCGTATCACAGGATGTGTTTTGAATTACTTTTAATAAATATCTAACTATATGCGTTTTTAATGATAGTATTGACTACCGATACACAATTATTTACCTTTAGCACAAAAAAGAAAATAACTGATTATTTTCAACGTTAAGCGCGAAAGAAAATAATTTGTTTCTCTATTGTGAGAAAATTTTTAAAGTTATGGTGTTTCTCGCTCATAAGTCCAAAAAATATTAGGCATATATAAAGTGGCAGAAATTTGAATATACTAAACTGATTCATGCAAATAAAGCTGGAAACTGTTTTCGATTTTCATCATGAAATTACATTGCATAGCTAACGAGAGGCAGATGATGACATGGACGTTAAGCACATCTACAGATATCATGTGCCGAAATACAACTAGGGGTAACTTCGAAGTGTTTGCCTTGAACACCGCTAATTTAATCGAATCTTGTGGTTCTATACCAGCTATCAATGTTCTATATCTTCGACCAACACCTCCCAAATCATAAATTTAAACAATTCCCTCCCCGTATATGTTCGAATAAGCATTAGTTCATTTAATAACCATGCTTTGTGAGGATGCTCTTCGTCTACTTTTAGGTGTGACAAAGAAACTATAATCAGTGTGAGCTGCAGTCTTCTTTTTAAAGGTAAAAATCAAAACTTGTGCTAACGTATGATCTTTAAAATGCACTAGTATATGAGTTTTCTGTTATCTTGTTCCACGCAAAAGATCTTACATCCGGACCCACAGCATGAAACCAATCGGGGTTAGATTTCTTTCAGCATACTTACCAGAATTGATTTTGGAATATACGATTCTTTTACTGGGTGAATAATTTGTAGTTATTTGCGTTATTGTATTGTGGGCTGTGATAATATTTTCGGTTAAGCGGTAGCATTATTAATGTTATGGTTAATGATGTTGATGCTGTCGTGGCCATTAGCACAGCTTCTTGCTTTGATGGCGCTACTACTGGTGTTTGTGATTACAATGGCAGTAATTCTGTTGTCTAAGATGCCATGTGTTTAAGACATCAAGCCTTTGTACTAAAATTTCATGCAATTAACGCCAGCACCACCTTTAATATCACTGGCGTTCGATGTGAAAGTGGTGATGGTAGCGATGATGATTGTGCCGCTGGGGATCTAGTGGGTGCAGCTGTGCAAATGATTTTGAGGAAAATCGCATTTTTCCTACTCCATTGTTTTACAGAAAGAGAGTACACTTTACAACTCCAATTTCCTATTTAATTTTCTCTTCCTCTCGGTCGCTTTCCTATAAACAAGTAAAGCTACATTAAATTAAATTTCTTTGTCTTTTTAATTAGAATTGACGAAGATTAAAAAAAGGAAAACCTGCTCCCAATGGAGGCCGAAACAATTATGCGATCCGTGCACCATGACAATGATCAGTTCCGCAACATGATACTATTCTTTCTTTTTAAAAAAAATGTTTAAATAAGCAGTCGCAAATAAATACCACATGCCTCAACGTAATAACATGTCACAGACTAACGTAAATGAACAGCCACTGCTAATATCACTACTACTACAACAACAACAACAACTACTACTACTACTACTACTACTACTACTACTACTAATAATAATAATAATAATAATAATAATAATAATAATAATCATAACCCTGTCATATAAAAGCACAAGGCCTAAAATCCGGGGAAAGGAGAATAGTCGATTACAACGACCCCAGTGTTTCAACGGTACTTAATATATCAACCCTGAAAGGATGAAAGCCAAAGTCGACTTCAGTGGAATTTGAACTCAGAAATTAAAGTCCCAAAGAATCGTTACATTTTCTCCCCCAGTTACAGCATGATTGTGGTGTGTGTACCATTTTTCAGCAGTTTTGATTTTATAATGCTGACATATTATCCAGTGTAGATATTGGCCAACTCTGGCAAGTCTTGTTATTGATTTTGTATGGTGCTAAAACGTTACATCTAGAGATTAGATTTTCTATTGTTTAAATCGCATCGTTGCAGTATCGGCACTATGGGTCTACTCACTTTTCATCACATTGGGTTGGTAGTTCCGGGTCAATAAGCTCTGATCTTAAGCAGCTAAGATAAAGCATTCGTTCTCTGTCTCCATCCGTGAATTCTTTAGCTACTGATGGGTGTGCTCCTGGTATACATCAGCTTGTTGCTACGAGCCATATATTTGCCATTCAGAGACTTTTGTTCCGACATGTCAGTCGATTTTTCAAATGCTTGTTCATTTGCCATTCATTTCATCATCTTTGCAACAACTGCTGACGCACCGCCATCATGCAACCTGAGTATTATACATGTTCTCACTAGCAAATATTTTGGTCTCCTTCAAGCCAGAATGAAGCTTCTCACATCTTTCATGATTTTCAACGACTTTTAGCATCTAGTCGTTAGGTGTTTCAAGGCATTTAGTCAGACAAGTTCTGGTGGTTTTGTAAGACATTTCAAATTGGATCAAGCCTCAACTTCCTTAGGCTCTGGGAAGGTAAAGACGATCTGCGTCTGCCTTTGGGTTGTGCATCTTATTGCAGGTCAGCAGCTTACGGATTTTCCTATTAACCTTCCTTATTTCACTGATATTCCAATTCAACACATTGAAGCTATAAATAACCTCAACAACTAAGGAATTTATGGCTAACACCTATTTTCATGCATCTAACTCAGAATTATGATCTGCTCGTACTCTCCTGTAACATTCCATCCTGATCCTATCTTTCATGCTTACATGCTGAACGCTAAAGCCCTTATTTATTCTGAAGTATTTGTGTGTGCTTCCTCAAGTTGTTTTATGATTGTGTCGACATCTAACACCACTGAACGAGAGGTGTTCCATTTCTCTTTCTGGAAAGTTGCCTTGGCACATTTATCATGAAAAAATTCCATCCAGATGTCGTCACTGCAAGCTTTTACAATACATTGTATATATTCAAGCCCATTATCATTTTTGCCCTAGCATTCATAGTCATTCATGTCGTTAATTTTATACCAATATTCTGTACTGTTAAGTTCACTTGTAAGGGGTATTAGGGCTATGTAAAAATAGTGGTAAAAGTGAGTCACCTTAGAAATAGCCACAGTTGATATTAATATTATTTGTAATCAGCACTCCATTAGAATGGCATAACTGGATAAAAGTATTCCACAATGACACGTTGTACTTCAGGAAATTTGAAATTACAGGAGAAATTTTGAAGAAACAGCGATTTAAAGAGCCATGAATGCCGTATTCTGTCAAAGTCCTTTTTTATAATCAACCCACGAGGAACTGAGATTTCTGCATTTGTTATGACAGTGCTCAAGGATCATAAGATTGGTTAGATGTTAATCTTTGCCCGTCGGTAAAGTTTTTGTTCAGTGGGGAAAATATCATTCTGTTCCATAAAGGCATATGCTTTCTCCAGAGGAGAAATGTTATACGTGGTAGATAGACAGGTAACAGGCCGATAATTATGGGGAAATTTGGTTTTGTTATTCTTTGGCAGTAGTTAAGGAATACCACTTGCTAACCAATCATGCGTTTGCTTACGATATCTCATAATCTCATTGAATTGTTCAACTAAATTTTTGTGTGCACACGGGTGCGCTGCGAGCCAGAAATTGGGCACCCTATCTTCACCAGAAGATTTCCGCATATGTGCTTTCGTGGGTGTCATTCTTAGATCTGCTGTGATGATGTCTTCCCACAATTATTCCGCTAAAATTTGGTAGGATCTTCTGTGATTCTAATCCTGTCTGCATTATCATTGTATGTTTTTTCCTCAATCCAGATATTTTGCCAAAAGTTTCCAACTTTTCTCATTGGAGAGGGGTCAGCAACTATTATTTTCTCCTTTGCTGTTTTTCAATAGAATATTTTCACATTGGATGTGAACAGCTTATTTTGCTTGTAAAACTTGTTTCTCCACTCGAATCTTCATATTCTTTGAGATTTTGCTTGGACTTTTACTTGCAGTGATTCTTTGGTTCAAAACAGTTCTTCTCTTGATGAGAAGCTATATATTTTCTTCGCGTTTCTCTTTTGGTTTTTCCACAAATTAGTTAATCTAATAATGATATTTCACCTCTCAATATTTCAGTCGCTTTTTCAAATTTTACATCTCAGGTTTGGAATTCTTCCTAGGTCTGTAATTCTTTGTTTCTTTCGGAGGCATATAACTGGTTTCAATTATCTTAGCAGAAGCGTAAATAATTTCATTTAACTCAGTGAGATTAGGATTTCGTTCTTGTATGTTTTCTTTTGTTACATAGTTGGCAATTTCAATTTCTGTTTTGTTTATTATTATTATTTTGGATTGTATTTGAGAGTTTATGTTGTGGTTTTCTATCATGCATATTGGCATGTCTTAAAACTGAAATCTTATTCAGGGATTTTATCCTTCATTTTTATCATAGACTATGTATTCTCCAGTAAATATTTGATCTTCAAATACTGTTTCTTTATCACTTTCCTTACTATCTTTATCAGGTTCATTACAATCTATTTCTCCAGACATTTCCATGTCAGATGGCAGTCTTTTACATGAGATTCTTGGAGGGTTGCTTTCTTCATCTGATTCTTCAGTTCATTTCTCTCTTACGTTTAGGTAATTTTCCGTTGCGTGCATGATCACGGTTATTTCACTGCCTGTGAGTCTATTCTTTCTAAAGATATCTCTTGCAACATTAGTTAACTTGTTTTCGTCCAAATAAGGCTTGCCGTCTTGAATTCGTGTTCTTCATAATTGATAAGAGTGTGCGGTGTGTTTCTCTGCTGACGGCCTACCTAACAGATAGAAACATACGTATATAACTTCTGTATAAACTTCTTTGGTCCGTTTGATCTGTTTACATTTTTCTTTCTGTGGTAGCTGTGGTGGTGAACTTGCAGTGCCCATCAAGATTCGCATTCAGAGAAGTGTTTTTGCCAGTGGATTACTTTTGACCCTAGACTACTTCTCTCCTGAACATGCGCTTTCAGATAAGCTATGTGCTGTAATTTTGCAGCATTTTTGTTACGCAAGAGATTCTTGTGCTACATTCTTGTGTGGCAGATGCAGAGACGATTATTATTTCAGCCACTGTTGTCAACTCTGCCGTCATTACTGTTACAATTAATTCAAACTTACAATTACAACAGCTGTGTCCATCGTAAGTAAGCACCAATACCACGGTGCCCTGTATCATTTCAGACAGCCTTGTAGCCATAGCAACAATGTAACCGTTATCATCGTCGTTATGAGCTCCTAGAGCATTTAGTTAAGTCTGTCAGCTTTACTCATAATACATTATTTAGTTTCGACCTTTCCCTTTTACTTGAGATAATCATAAATACGTGAGGGCTGGAGGGATAGCAAGGGAAAAGAAGCACTTTCGTGAACACAGTCAAATACCACCAGGGGATCAACAATGTAGCTTTACATTTCTGTTTGATCAAAAAACATTTTAAAAAACAGCAGCGGGCACTTCCCGCAGCAGAAGTGAAATGTGTATTTACTACCACAATGATAAATGGATGCAGTGAGCTTGGAAAGAACGAATACCACTTCTGCTTTAATTACTGGTAGAACACACACACACGCACACACACACACACACACACACACTTATATTTAAACTTGAATTTCTCTTTTTTTTACTAGTTTTGCTGTAATCTACAGTTTTTGTAATTGTGCAGTTTGTAAATATTGTCAGTTGTTTATCTCCTGCATTTTTATCAGTTATGGCAAGTGTTTGGAGAATCAACAAATTTTCCTGGATAAGCAAGAGGGATGTTTGTGTGTTCGAGACGCTACGATAATTTAAAGGATTATATACTCACAGAGTGTCACTTATTTTGAAATAGCTAAAGTTAAATAGCAGGAGGCGTTTAATAGGAATCTTACAATACAAAAGGTATGTTTACATATTCAGATAGTCAGAGAGAAAAAGCTAAATATTCAAATAAAATCGTAGATATTAAAGATTCTAAAGTGTCTATTCGTGGTCGTTTGTGAGTCCGTCCAGAGGAAACTGTAATGTCCTTGCAATAAAAGGGATGATCGCATATTCGGATAGCTAGGGAGAAACGAAAGATTAATTATTCAAAGACAGTTGTAAATATTAAAGATTTTAGAAATTTTAAAGGTGATCGCTTGTGTGTCTGCCAGAGAAACTGCAGCGTCCTTGCAATAAAAGAGATGTTTAAATATTCAAACAGTGGGGGAGACAGGAAGGTTAAACATTCACAGGAAAGTTTAGATATCAACGATTTTAAAGGTTTTGAAAATGATATTTGTGTGTCCAGCCAGAAAGAAAACTGTAGATTGATGAGTTTTCAACCTTATTTTGAAAGGAATTTTAAATACTCACAGGGAATTGTAGATATTCCAGTTTTTAAAAGTTACTTTCCAGTTGTTCTGCTGGGTTGTGCTTTTATTTCTGTGTTTTCGGCTGCTGACTTGTCAGAGCAGCGAAGATCACGTCTATCGGCTCTCAAGGCTAGTGCCCGCTGCATCATCATCATCATTAATATTTCCATATACACTCAACAGATTACACCGCTGGAAGAGAAAAAAAAAACCTAACATCTGATTACAAGTAACCTCAAATGCCAAGAACCCGCCCAAGTATCTTACATGTCCCTAATAACACTGTTATCTGGAGTTGTACTTAGCTGCGTTTTATACCTTTTTCCCTCTATCCATCTGTTCAGATATTTAGGGATAGTTTCTAATGCAACTATAACTACTGGGATACATTTTATCCGTACTTTCCATAGTCTTTGTAATTCAATAGTTAGGTTCTGGTACTTTGATATTTTCTCTATACTTCTCATATTTATGTCTTCATCATTTGCGACTGTAAAGTCAATTGTCTGGCACTTTCTATTTCCTTTATCTACTACAATTAAGTAAAGCCTTCTAGCTTCTATTACTTTGTCAGTCAGACTCTTAAAGTCCCACAGCATCGTATATTACTTACTTTCTAGTACTTTACTAGGTTCATGTTCATACCATTTATCAGTATGTTCAAATCCAAGCTTACTACATAGCTCCCAGTGGGTTACTCTCCCTAGATTGTCATGTCTTTTCTAGTATTCTTTCTATGCCAGAATGCTACATTCACTTCCCATATCAGTAAAGATTTCCGCTTTTGCTTTGCTTAATCCACATTCGGAAGTTACCTGGGTTTTGTCTATCTTGGCTTTTATCCATTTCGTCTTAATGCTTGATCTTGCGCAGCTACTAACAAACCTTCTGTCGCCTTCTGCAAGCATAACCATGTCGCACTAAAACTATTTTCTGCATATATCTTTGAGAATTTACCATGCAAAGCCTTCTCCTACCAGTCATATCATTCTTGTTATTTTTCTGTTCCATTGGTGATATGGTTTCCCTATTTCTTGCTGTGATTGCAGCAGCTTTTAATAAACATTCTTCACTATTACCAACATAGGAATATATATCTAATCTAGCTAGTTACGCACAGTCTTCTACTGATACTAATCTTTTCAGCCTTCGTTACCAGGTAGATATAATCTTGCTACTCCTGCCTATAATATTTGAATTATTATAGAGTGAAAGAGCAGCACATACCATCAAAGTGACACTGGGGTGCAAATATACGAAGCCCAACATGTCCATCATGACTACCCGGCTGGAAAGGGTACAACAGGCACATATATCACAAACATATGTGCGCGACATGGTGACCTCATATCAAGATTAACAGCACATAACCTTGCAATGGGACCTGGTTAGAATTTTCTTCAGGTCGAGTAGCTAATCCCTCTCAAAAGGTCCTTCAATGAGGGTGGTTTAAGGATGTTGAACAAAACACACATGTCTCCAAACCCCAAACATACCCTCTCAACACATGGCTATCATGCTCCCCACTACTTCTGCTCGTAATCAAATATGCACATATAGTTAGCCACTAAAAGATATGCTCAACAGCTTAAGGAGCAGAATATTTACTGTAACCCATCTTTTATACAAAGACAAAACAATGTACATGATAACGCTTCCAATCAGTTTAAAATCAAAGTCCAGGACAGCCACAGCCAGTTGCTCCATCAGGGCATTTATTATTATTATTTATTGTCTTTGCACAACTTCAAACGCTGGAGATGTACTACGGTGCCAGCTGTTCGCTACCAGTGAACTAAGGTAACACTCCTTATTTTTCGTGCACTATCTGGAATATTCGAACGGTTCCAAGCAACGCTGTTTTCTGCAAGTGCAACACCCTTAGTGCAGCCCCTATTTGTTCCATGTATCTCTAAAGATTTTTACTCACTGTCCCCAGATCTCCAATAATTATTGGTACTACTACCACATTTTCCCTCGACCACTACTGCTTAACCTCCCAAGTTAAACTGCCATATATATCAACTTTGTTTTATGATTTTCGATGATGCGTCGGGTTTATATGTTCCTACCACTTTTTTGCACTGTCAAGTCCATATTTATTGCAAAGTGTCCAATGAACAAAATAAAAAAAATGTACATGATAACACTTCCAATCCGTTAAGATCAAAATCCATGACAGCCACTACCGATTACTGCATCAGGGCATTTATAATAATAATAATAATAATAATAATAATAATAATAATAATAATAATTATTATTATTATTATTATTATTATTATTATTATCATTATTATTATTATTATTTTTATTATTATTATTATTATTATCATTATTATTATCATCATCATTAGTAGTAGTAGTAGTAGTTGTAGTAGTAGTAGTAGTTGTTGTTGTAGTAGTTGTTGTTGTAGTAGTATTAGTAGTAGTAGTAGTAGTAGTAGTAGTAGTAGTAGTACTACTACTACTACTACTACTACAACTATTACTACTACTACTACTACTGACAGTGTGCGTGTTGTATTACTGGAGAATTTATACTTTTATTTGTGTTTTCCTAATGTGCTTCATTTCTAAAATTTTTGTTTTGAAACGCTTGTTGAAACCATCAGCTTTGCATATGTTTGCTCGTTTTGTTTGCTTGTGCCCCATTGGGAGGCTGAAAATTGAAACGAAAATTTTTAATATGTTTTCAAAAAATAATTTTAAAAAGCAGCATGTTGATGTCCGCTCTGATCAGGAACATGGAGGAGGAAGTGAGAGGTAACTCTCATAATGAGTTGCAATAAATATCAACGTCCTCTGCTTTCAGCCCTCAGTTTGAGGGGAGGTGAACTTTTACCAGATTCAAAGCACAGTGAACTGCACTACCATCAACACAACAGAGGAATTTAATTCCAACAATAAATTTGACATACCATAATAAAAGTGACAAGTTCGACCACCATTAACACTTTCACCATCACTACCTCTACAAGAGGAAAAATCCTTATGGAAGGAAAAACAAAAAACAAATGTTGCCCTGAACGTCGGTGGGTGCCTATGTCAGACCGAAACATTTCAAACTTGACCAATTTTGCCGCTTGGACCAGACATAAGACTTTGTGCGGGATTTCCATCCTATAATGTTCCGTAGCTTTAGCATTTAATGTTGATATTGTTGTTGATGTTGTTATTATATAGGTCGGAAAGATCGTAATATACAAAAGGTGTTTCCTTAAGGAAAAAAACATCCGGCGACGGCTAGCCAAATAGACATGGAAGGAGTGCTCAAACCAATAATTCAGAATATGTGAAGAGCCTAGATATTTAAGGGCATTTCAGTGTTCTTTAAGAATGAAGCAATCTCTAGCCAACAAACACTTTGTGGTTCCATGCCAGACCAGAGGGAAAACCGCTTTCCCTCCATCATATTCAGAAAGGAGGACGGTGAGATTGAAGATCTCTGGTATTCAACCCGAGGTTAATGTATGGTGCGTTTTAGCGTGCTTGGTATTGGAATTAAAGAACAGCTTCTTGGATATGAAGGGAACATATAGTAAAAACTGATCTTGGATAAACGTAAAGGTGTTACTCTACATAAAATCAGACGTGATACACAAGATCGTAGATCTCATTTTGTTTTCAGGAGGGAAACAGCTGCATACTAAAGTTGAGAGTAGATGGTCTTGCTGCCACCCGAGTGACAATTTCGGTCAATTGAGAGCTTTCTACCCTCAACAGAAGATAGGGACCATAGGAATGTCTTATTGCGATCAGCAATTCTCCAAAAGCCACAACTAAATAGCATCGAGCAACAACAAAAGCAGCATCAGCCTAGCAGCAACAGCAAAATCAAGAACAGCAAGAGCAAAGCCAGTAACTGCTACAAGAACGTCAACACCAGGAACAACTGGAAAACAAGCAACACTAACAACACAAGCAGCAAGTGGACCACCACTACTGCCTTCAACAAGAGAAAGAATTATAATGGACATGCACACGATGCAGGTGCTCTTCCAACGAAACCCCCTACTCCCCTCTCTCTCTCTCTCTTTCAATTTCTCTCTGCCTTACCACATATTCTAAACATACTGTTAGTCCTGCATCACGAATTTAGAATCCCCAAACCAAAAGAAAAGACAAAAGTAAAACATGATAAATCATTATACCTCAAATGAACAAACACAAACAAAAGCATAGGAATCATATTCGCAACGATCACATGTCCGCAGCAATCACAGAAGCACCTAATGCAAAAACAAACTCTGCAGCATTTCAAATCTCGACACAGCCACGACCGTCACAACCGGCTCCACCGGTATTATCACAACCGCGGAAACCCACTAAAATGAAACACTCACAACAGCAACACCCAACCAGGCAAACAAAAGTTTCTACGAGGGCTAACAAAGAACTGATGACTCTCGTAACAAGAAGGTAGGACGTCGATTGAGAATGGTAAGGTCTACGCACCGTTCAAGTGCCAAAAACATTGACGAAGGTCCGTATGCCGCTGGAAACAGAAATATTAGCGAGAACTTCCCTCACAGCGTGAACATCTTTAGAGCTTCCCTCACAATGTAGAAAGACCTGGTGTAAAAGTCAGGAACAGAATTTTAAGGGAGTTCCAAACGAAGACCCAACCAGTATATAGGTTGAACCACATGACCTCCAGCAGCACCTGGTGGGTGAGTAGTCCCACATTTTACCTCCTTGTCTGAACTCTTTCCGACCACCATGGCGAGTTTAATCGTAGGCTATATAAATGCTCGTGGCCTGGAGTCGCCCTGGAAGCAATGTCGTTCACTCAAAGCACTCAGCTCACTCACTAGGATTGTGGCGGTTATCAGCGAGACCAAGATTTCCTCTGTACATTCTTCTTTTTATTTCTTTGTAGAATAGTTTCTGATCTTCTCTGAATAACTTATTCTACTGGTATTCCTCCATTCTTTGTTCGTATCTTACGAACTTTGCTTTCTTTACAACGAGACGCTGTTTCAGTTCCCCCATTACCGTTTTCAGGCCCTTTCTTTCAATATCATACTTCCTGCTTAGTTCCGTGTATTTTCGTTGGCTTTTAAGCTCCTCCTATTTTTCTAATGTCTTTCGAGAGCGTATCTAATCCCGCCTGTATTCTTCATTTTAACTATGGATATTTTCTTTGGACACTCCTACTATTTTTATGTTTATTGACATCAACACCCACATTTTCTGCTACAACAATACTTGCTGACTTAATCAAAGTGTTTGTTTCTGTGATGCTTTTTTTTGGGGGGGGAGGGGGGTCTGATGTATTTCAGAATTTCATTCACATCTTTCGTTTCTTGGTTAAATTTCCACCGACCAACTGTTTTAAGATTGATGATTAGATTGCTATCACTCTCTTGTAGCCTTGCCTTTATTCTGTCGTAGATTGCCTTTTGCCCATCTGTCATGCCACCATTAATTTTATTGTCTTCTTCCAGACCATCTATATGTCTCACATCGAGCAAGATATAACTGTTCCTTTCTGCTATGAGATTACTTTTATCAGTAGGAACCGTATTTTCATCATTTCCTCTGCTGGTGTTTTCCTATACTCTTCTTTTGACAGCTTCGACCTGTACTTCCGTAAACCAACGATTTGTTTCTTATCGCTCTAGCCTGATCACATAATCTCTGTCCTGTGAATTGAAACAATCCTCTTTGGTCATACATACGATGTCGGTGTCCCCTACGTTGAACACTATTTTCGTCTACGGAGTCGCTGGGGTAGTTACACTCCATGAGCAGAGTATTGACTTATTTGTTCCATCTATACCGTGTGTACAGTTCCCTTGCTGGATAACGAGAAGCTTGATTTGTACCAGTATATCTAGCCTGCTTGGTGCAAAACTATCACCATCAATGGCTTCAGTTTCTTTACAACCGTTATTAACCATAGTATTTCAAATTCCTCTGCTAATGTGTTTCTATCAGTAGTCACTGTCATATCAATTAAAAGGCATCTTTTCTGTCTTAGGTCTTTGATGATGAAGTTTGATCTGTTAGCATTTTATTTGCCACCCATGACATCGCCAAATTTTTGTGTCTCTTCTTGCAGTCAGCTAAGATAGTCTTATCGGTTTGTAATTAATCCTTCGTTTCTCTGCTTTTACGTCTACATCCTATTTGTTATTCTTGTAGTAGGTCGTTCTCATCTAACTACTTATAGATGCTATTTGATATGATGCCTATAATCACATCAGTGGCAAACAAGATATTGGGTGGAAATTTCCAACCACATTCCCTTTACGTGGGTCCTTCCGGAATAGTGCCGTTTTTCCTTTTGTCATCCAGGCTGGTACTTGAATATCACTACTCAGTATTTCGTCCATCGCTTTAGTTTATGTTCTTTAGTTTTCAACCCCTGTTTTAATTCCGCAATCAAAACACCGATTTCCTTTCTCTCGCTGACTTCATTTCTTTTTTTTCCATTTCTGAATATTAATATGTTTTCCTGGTCTCGTTAATAGACTGCGCTATTTTCCTTTTCCACCATGGTTCCCTCAGGTTATATTGACATTTACCTTTCACTTTTACACCTAACTTCAGGGCTATAAAGATCGAAATTACGTTTATCATATTGCTGGTGTCTGTGATGTTGTCAGTCCTGATATCACCAGTGATATCATTTATCTTCCTGACCGATTCATTGAGTTTCTTTCTGTCTACTTCCTCATACCCGTTATGAAAACGCTGTTCACCAGAGGTCCAAATATCAATGATTTCATTTAAAATAGATATCTATTCTTCGGTTCTCTCATCGCTTTCCTTTAATTATACAGCCATAATCTCACTATCTCGATTTTCCCCCCCCCCCCCTTCCGTTCACCGCTAGTCCGTAGGCACCAGTCTCTTAATGCTTTCTAGTTTAACTGGAACAACTAATCATTCCTTCTGATGGCTCTAGCTTTGTCACACAAATCTTGTTCACTTAATACAAATAGGCCTCTGTAGATCCATATTCTGTGCATTCGTTTCCTGTATCCCCTAGCGGGCACTTAATTATCATTTCTTGGATTACCCAGAGAGTAGCACTCCATTACAACCACATTCATTTCTTTCGTCCACCTTCAGTTAGCAGTTACTTGATGACGACTAGGCCCACGCTGCTCACCCGTAGGACACTAACCACACCTGAGGGTGGGTAATGAAGCTGGTATGGGTGGGGCTCAGATCAATTTAGATCATCAATATTTGGCAAAAGTACTCAAAGCAGCCGGCTTCAGTCCAGTTTTCCGCGGTTGGATCGTTGCTTTGTACAGCGGAATCCGCTCGGTTGTTCGGGTTAATGGTTATCTTTTCAAACCATTCAGCATCTTGCGTTCGGTCCGTCAAAGGCGCTGTCTCTTCTCCCTTCAGTATGCACTGAGTCTTCAGCCATTGTTACGTAAGTTAGGGGTTTTGAGGGGTGTCCCGCGTGATCTAGTATGTGGGAGAAGTATGTCTACTTACGCTTACGATGGCACCGTCATAGTGTCAAGTTATAGGGATGTAGACCCGATTGGCCACACACTACAAGAATATGAAGCGGTGACCGGAGCAAAAATTAACGCAGTAAAGTCAGTGGGCTTGCAACTCCGCACTTGGAGAGGCAAGTTCATGCAGTACAACAGCGGTGTCGGGCACTGGAAAGGCAGTCCGGTTAAATTGCTCGGAATCTGGTTTGTTTCAGACCTACAAAGTAATGTGGCCAATCTCACCTAGAGATGGTCCGAGGCGAAGCTGTCCCTGAAAGGGTCAGCGTAGGTGCCGAATGCATACATCGCATACGGAATCTATTACCACTTGACCATCCCCCTCCCCATTTATTATTATTATTATTATTATTATATTATTATTATTATTATTATTATTATTATTATTATTATTATATCATTATTATTATTATTACATTTGTGCATGCTAATATAGTTAGCAGGTATTCTATCTTGATATTTCTCAAGATTATGTTTTAGGATTTTTGCAGAATATAGGATGGTAAGTTTGTGCAAGTCGAACATGCAAGTTTCAATTCCATACACCTATCCTGTGGGCAGCATTTTGTGCATAAATTACTACAGAAATAATTGTTGTCTTGGTCTTCCACAGTCTCCTTAGCTCTCTGAGTGTCAGATATAACGTAGCATATGTAGTTCATAATCTAATTCTTCAGTATAAGAAATTTAAGGATCCTTGAATCATCGAAGTGTCTCGGTAGGAACCTTGAATCTAATAAAAAGCCACCAAAAGCCGACTTGAATGCTGTAGTGCTCCTTATATCGTTTGCAGAAGTCTCAAATGGGGCATATTTACACAGTAAAGGCAATGGTGGTTGTTGATTTAACGAAAGATCTCCGAGAAGACTAAACTGCCTGTGTGTGACGAGTTTCATCTTTAAAGTGACAGAAATAAGTAAATAAACATTAACTTCAATCAATATCAAGTTGCACAAATTGGTACAGTAGAAACATCCGCAATACAAACTGTACTCCTTATTTATATAGTAACTATTCGAAATAGTATCATAATAGGGATTTGCGCATGGATATCTAGAAAACATTTTCCGTTAACTCGCGTTTATGATATACTAGCAGTATCGCCCGGCGTTGCTCGGGTTTGTAAGGGAAATAACTATAAAGCATTTTTAGAGAGTTATAGCCAAAGAATAGCAAAAAAATGGAAAAAAAAATTATGGTAAATTTTTTTTGAGAGTTAAAATGGTCAAGTTGCGTCCCCTAGACAGTCTGTGGTTTGTATTTCTGATTCTCGACCCCGTGTCGAATTTATCGATTTTTTTCAGAACTGGGGGAACTTTTCAAAATTTTCGCTGCGTTAGTTTTGAATTACGACATTGGGCTATGTGTGTGTCAAGTTTCATCAGAATCGGTTGAAAGCCGTGGTCAGGGTGAGGGTACAACCTAACAGACACACAAATACGCAGACAGACAAACTGCCGTTTATATATAGAGAGATATATTTAAAAAAGAAACAGTTGTGGAACTAGGAACAGCGACAAAGCATGAGTTCAATGGACAAGGTATTAAATATTATGGGGAAAACATCTAGAAAATAAACATTATTCGACAAAATATATATTAAGGTCTAGATTAACTTACTGTTTTAGGTGCAGATTCGTATTTTTATGTTTAATGATCTGGACGTGTAATTTAGCAGCCAAATCATATGATAGTAACTTATTAGAGAAAGCATGAACATTTAGTTTCAGAAATTATAGCTGCGCACATTAAAATCTGCTTAGTGTTATCATTCTTGTTTTTGTTAATTCATCTCATTAATGCTGACAAATGTTATTAATTCATCACAGGCGGAACGAACTTGTGATTATAAGATACAGAACCCGAGCTTTGTAGTAGTTTTATCAGTGTCTTTTACGTTCGGTTACTCCTATGGTTTATATATTATCGTTAACATTTCATTGTGGAAAAATATGTATAAAATCCTAAATTGAATTCTGGAAACGTGAAACATATGTTAATATTGGAGAAGATCAATGGCAACATGTCTCTAAAGGAAAGATTGAGGAAATATGGCAAATTGTAGAACAATAACCAGACTAGGAATTTGATATGTTTAGGGAAAATGTAATAACTACTTGCATGTTATTGGTTTCTAGTGATCTTCATGTGATATACGAATTAAATTCTGGTATATCGAAAATTCGTTTCTGAAAATTGGATTCATATTCAAATAACATTTTTCCCGTCAATTATCTCAGAACTGTGAAATATGATATAATTCTGAAAAGCTGAAAGGCTAAGTTACCTTTCGATAATGCGATATTACACTCGAGTATTAAAACAAATGTTATTCTACAAATCAGAGGACATTTTCTATATGCAGATTCCATGCATAGCATATTCGCATATAGCGCTAACACACACAAACAGGAACTCACACATGTGTTGAGAAACTTACATTCATATACAAGCATAAATGTTAGAACAGATACGTGTGTGGTCCAATGGAAAATTGTGGGTAGGTTTATTTGTTTATTTTTTTATATTCTTTCTATATGCTGAAAATTACTAAGGGATACAAGCAGAACGATAATTCAAGGGTAAAATATAGTGGCTGGTAGGAACATTACTGTGCCACTTATTCACATTCTCAGTGAGATATCAACATAAGAGGCTAATATATATATATATATATATATATATATATATATACCTTCCTGTGTCTTAGAAATATTGTATCCCTGCCGTAACGCTTTACTTACACACAAGCTAGCTTAATTTAGTTCGTCCTTAGTGGAGAGAGACCTGTTGTTATGTCCTCTTATTTGTATTTGTGTAACATTCTCCGTTCTTTTTCCGTCCTTGTTTTCGTATACATTGGCCGCTTTCTTCCAAGGAATCTAATGTTTCTTAGGTTAGTTTTTCCTTGGAGCTGGCCAGATTGGAGCAATCTCGAGTATAACCAGCCGAAATTGCAAAGATAATCTGGACCTGACTGAGGAAAGAAAACTCCGATGGACCCGTCCTTGTTTTCTTTATATCGTCTATCTGGATGTTTTGCGTTCTTGTCCCATTTAGTATTTATATATATATATATATATTTATTTAGTTATATATACATACATATGTATATATATATATGTGTGTATGTATGTATGTTTGTATGTATATATATATATATATATATATATATATGATCACGTGACCGACCAGTCCATCAGATGTAGCTACACATCGCTGGTCACAATGCGTTCGCATTGTTTTAGCCTTCGAATGACGCCACCCCGCTGGCTAAGCGAGAAGGCCAATATATATATATATAATATATATATATATATATAGTTAATCCAAACAAGAAAGCACAAAAAAACACAACAACGTGAGGACGTGGAACAAATATAGTATTATTGGAAGCTCAGAAAAGAAGGAAAGAAGGAGGTTTTAACGTTTCGACCGGAGCTCTTCGTCGGAAACATAGGAGAAGCAAAGATCCGGAGAAGGGAAGACAGAGGAAAAAAATTGCAACGGTACACACGCGGTCTCATTTTGAAAGACCAGAGAGAGAGAGAGAGAGAGAGAGAGAGAGAGAGAGAGAGAGAGAGAGAGAGAGAGAGAGAGAGAAAGAGAGAGTGAGAGAGAGAGAGAGACAGACAGACAGACAGAGATTCATCATAAATATTCACGTATTAACAACTGTTGTCAAACTTTTCAACTTTTGTATCAAAAGTGTCAATGGGATGTTAACTGTATCATTATTACATTTCGAATAATATTCACATGTGGCGTTCATGGTTTATTTACCATCATTAATTATATAAAATTTAGAAGATTTACAACTTAATTGAATACTCTCCTGGGTGTTTGACTTGTTAACGTCAGGCCTTCGCTCCAATAGCAATTACTTTTACAGTCTTCAGAAATTTGGTAGCATTATATGCTATTTTTAGAAACCCAACATATATGTTAATGATACTTTAAAAGGCAGACACTGAGAAAGCAATTAGGGATCTGAGTATGCAAAAGCTCATAATTGCGAATAAATCCACATGCCATCAGTGGAATAGGATGTTGACTTTGATGACTAATATATCGTTTGAGAGAACGAAGTTTTCATCTGTTGATAAATCTATTGATTTAGACGAAACGCCGGTCTTGAACCGTATTCTTCTCCTTTCCAAAACCTTGAGCGTATTAGAGCTCATGAAATTTACTTTCTATGTTGTAACCACAGTGAAATTAATAATACTAAAACCGTGCCGTATTCTCACCTGACACTATCCTCCAGTTTATGTGATTCTCCAAAATTAAATGCTAAAAATTTTTTCTCCAATAAAATTATTTGCAATAAATAGCAATACATTGTTCTTATAATCATGAAAAAATTTTGAATAACTACTCTCTTGTGTCTGTTGGGGTAGTAACACTGTAGAAGCAGGACGAGAGTAACTAAAATTTGAAATCTACTTTGCCGAAAATGCTGGCTCAAAATTCTGTCAAAAAATGAATACAGACATGAAGAAGGAGGATTAGGGAAAGTAACTAAAATTTGAAATCTTTGCTGTTTGCAGTAATCGGTTCCGAAAATACTGCCGCGAAACTCAGCGACAAAATGAATTCAGACCTGAAATCGAAATCGTGTCTTTGTAAAGTAGTATGATGGTGATAATTTCAAGTAATCGCTAATTTTCAATCATTTTCTCCGGACCATTCTGCCACACACGTCGGATAGCAATGTGTCTAGCCGTTTTATTATCATAAGTGCACTGTACCCTGGTGATAATCAGAAGTTTAAATTAAGAATTTCTTACAATGAGTAATATGTAGCTTGATTAAATTTTGGATACCGACAATTGTGGATATGTCAGTGTTTTAACCTTCAAATGAACCTATTCTTTGGATTTCAGTTTCCGTGTAAGTTCTAGGGTTGAGATGATAGTGTTAATAGTAGCATGCAATAAGAAATCAGCATTTCTTAACCATTGAAATATCTGGGAATGAATAAGGAACATAAGAAATATATTCTTGATTTATAAATTTGGTTCAGAGTGATGGACAATTGTGGAAACTTTATGCATGTGTTCCAGGCTGATGATTCCTCAAAACCGGGAGGAATATGTCTGTGACTATCGCAATTTATCAGATATAAGACGGATCTTAAAACTATCAACTTGCCTTTACTATTCCAAATCTTTTCTGAAATCGCTTGCAGAATTTAGCAATAATTGAGAATAGCAAATACCGGAATTATCTGTAAAATATATACGAAAGCAAAGAAAAAGAAACGAAATAAAGAAATAATCATTAACAAAACATCTTTATCACTATTTCCCCCCTTTTCTATTGATTTAGTTCCGCGTTCGGTATAAACTATATGATTCAAGTCTGAG
Organism: Octopus sinensis; assembly: GCF_006345805.1. NCBI lineage: Eukaryota > Metazoa > Mollusca > Cephalopoda > Octopoda > Octopodidae > Octopus > Octopus sinensis. The sequence goes on along the minus strand of NC_042997.1, from coordinate 7,898,849 downwards.
AATTTAACATCATTTTCTGACAGAGAATTTAATTATAAGTTACGGTCACAATATCAAAAACTTGCTACTGACATCTCTCGACTTTGGTTCAGTTAAGTGTTTTATTCTCTAAATTGCCAAATTTAGAGTAAAGACTGCCAAATGTTTTAATGCAAGTACTAAAATAGAAGTCCAACTTCATTATCATTTACTGATTTATTTTTTATCTTATACATCACTTATTTTATGTCATTTCTATTTTTATGTGTTTTTTAAACATTTCCACGATCTTTCTCTCTGCCCCTTCTTTTACTGTTTTGTCTTCTTCTTTCCCGATACTAAAATACAAACGTGCGCGCACACGTACACAGAAATGTGTGCGTATGTGTCTTATGTAAGTGTGTGAGGATTTGTATTGCAAGCGCATATGTATAGTATTGACTATTGTTGACAGATAAGGAAAATGTACTTAGCAACCAATCAAATTCCATTGTTTTGGATATAAATGCCATTACAAAGGAGGAGAATCAGAGGAAGCTGTCTCCTAATTAGAATCTTAATGCGGATTCAGAGTGTTAATTTTGAGACCCAGGGTTAAAACAATCTAATTCAAAAAAAGCCAAAAACAGAATTTGAAATGGTTCGGTTCTAATGTTATCGACCTTAACATGATATGAATTATGTCGTCTACCATCTAAATCACAATTAAGAAAACCAATAAAATTCCACCAATCACTTCCTACCTTCGGGCTCATCAATGCTATAATCAAATAATCAAATCCAACGCATTATAACACACGCACACACACGATATTATTACACACACACGCGTAAATATACATACACACACACACATATATATATATATCTATATATACACAGGGAGAAAGAGAGAGAAATACATACATAAAGACTTATATGTATACATATATATATGTGTGCATTATATATGTACATATATATCTCTACACATACATATACATATATATTTTACATACATATACGCGCACACGCACACACGTACACACAAACACAAACGCAAGCACACCCTCTATAGAGAAATTTTAGAGCTTATATGTACATATGTATGTATGTATATATATATATATATATATATATATATATATATATATATATATATATATATATATATATATATATATATATATATGTATATATATATATACACACGTATATCTACATATACATATGCACATATATATATATATACATGTATTCTTTTAGTATTTTTATTCTATTATGTGCGTTAGTCATTTGACTGTGGCCATGCTGGAGCACCACGTTTAGTTGAACAAATCGACCCCAGGATTTATTCTTTTTAAGCCTAGTACTTATTCTATCGGTCTCTTTTGCTGAGCGGTTAGTTAACGGTGACGTAAGCACACCAACATTGATTGTCATGCGATGGTGGTGTGAACAAACACACGCACACAAACACATACACGACGGGCTTCTTTCAGTTTCCGTCTACCAAATCTACTCACAAAACTTCGGTCGGCCCGACGCTATAGTAGAAGCCACTTCCCCAAAGTGCCACTTAGTAGGAGTGAACCTGGAACAATGTGGTTGAGATGCAAGCTTCTTACCATACAGCCACGCCTGAAACATTCAAAGGTGGTACAAGAGCCGAGAATTTTGTTTCTGACATTTATGGAAATTAATGCACAGCCAGACACTAAGTTTTAAGATCTTCGGCTAAAGATGAACAAATTGTATAGGTGCTTTGCTCGTAAAATTCGACAACGGTTTCACTTTTAGGGTGTAGGACTGAAGAATGATGGAAAGAACTAACGCTTGCATAATCCGTTAGATGTGCAATGTGCACATGAATAATGAAGTATAGAAGCTTTCAGACCAAAACGGCTAAATAATTCTCAAGTGTTAGTATAAGAATGAATACTGTGCTGGTATGAACAGGTAATGCATATGGATGATGATAGCTATATAAACAAGTGCTGACCACTGAATTTGGATGGGATCTGCGGGTGTAGGAGATTCATACAGACGAGGCGAATTAGTGAAAGCTAATCTGCGGAACTTGGACTTCGCGGAGGAGATATTTAAAGACCGGATTGACTTGCGGTCCATTTTATCTCTTCTTTTCATCACAAATATGACCAAAACAACCTAATGTATCGATATATTATAGATAACCAGCTTGGCATCTTGAGGTTAATTTAATATATCACTTACTGTCAAAGCAGCCTGGAAGTATTGTATCCAAATTAAAACAATTAATTTAGTACTTCCCCGAAAATTAAATCTGCTGTTGCGAACATGCAAGGCATATAATCACATATACTGATCAACTACATTATATAAACTTAATCGACAAAACGCCTGATGCACAATGTCAAAAATACTGCAGTAGGTGTTAGAATTAAAGTGTAATGTAAGAGTTATCTCGACTGAAATACCCAGGAACATTTAGTCTAATTTCTCAACATTCTAGGAAATAATCCAAAATACAAACTAGTAACATGGTCACAGGTTATATATCATTGAATGCGTGAATATATTAAGAAACTCAGTGTAACCATATGGGTTACATTTTCAAATTTAAGAATGTTACTTAGTAACAACTTGGAGACTGGTTCTATTTCTATCCGAGATATTTTAGGTGCGTGTCATCTACATTAGCCCGGGGTGACCGATAAATTGTGAGTAGATTCGGTAGAAGAGAATATGCAGAAACCCATATATATGTGCGTGTTTGTTTGATTGTGAGCGTGTCTGTGTGTGTTTGTGTGTGTATGTGTGTGTGTATGTGCATGTGTGTTTACGTGCGCCTATAACTGTACGTATGTGAATGCATGCGTGCGTCTTTGCGTTTGTGTTTGTCTCCTACTACTTACTAACCGTTCTCGTAAACTGTAAATTAACAGTTCGGCAAATGAAACACTAAGGTAAAATTGACTGACGGAACACTTCAAAAGACTCCATAGAATGGTCGTGGTCCAATGGCTGATACATAATAAAGGGATAAAATAATATCCTAGCAACAATTTTGCAACTACAACACTCCTACACATATATTACTTTGAGCCATTGTAAGAAATCAATGGTATGATGCATAAAAAAAAATTTAAGTTTATGTATTTAATAAGCGCAGGAGTGGCTGTGTGGTAAGAAGCTTGCTTATCAGTCACAGTTCCGGGTTCAGTCCCACTGCGTGGTACCTTGGGCAAGTGTCTTCTACTATAGCCTCGGGCCGATCAAAGCCTTGTAAGTGGATTTGGTAGACGGAAACTGAAAGAAGCCCGTCGAATATTTGTATATATATATATATATATATATATATATATGTATGCGTGTGTATATGTTTGTGTGTCCGTGTTTGTCCCTCCAACATCGCTTGACAACCGATGGTAGTGTGTTTGCGTCCCTGTAATTTATCGGTTCGCCAAAAGTGACCGATATAATAAGTACTAGTCTTACAAAGAATAAGTCCTGGGGTCGATTTGCTCGACTAAAGGCGGTGCTACTGCATGGCAGCAGACAAATGACTGAAACAAGTATATGAGTAATATATATATTAATCTGTGTGTATGTGTGTGCATCTATATATAGATATACAACATGTGTATGATTGTACACACACATACTTACACAAACGTATATATATATATACATACATACACACATACACACACACACAACACACACACACACACAACACACACACACACATATATATATGTATATATACATATATATATATATATATAATATATATATATATATATATATATATATATATATTATATATATATATATATATACTAACACACTGTTAATATTCACGAGAGAAATTGTTGGCCAAACATTCGGTATTATTTCAGAAACGTATAAATTCAACACAAAGATATATTTCTTCTTCAAAGGACTCAAACAAATTGCAACAAAATAACGGAAATTGAAAATAAGTAAACTGAATTATAATCCAACATTATAAATTACAGCTAAATACAATGCAAATAAGAGTAACTTGCTCAAACACAAACAGAAAGTAAACGTTTCTGAAAAATATATTCTCCAATATTTTTTCCATTATAATATCGACAAGTATATATTTAATCATTTGCAAATAAACGGCTGCATACTGTAGCACTTCACCGCCATCTTCTAAGCTGACTGTCGATATTGAATCACTAACTGTACAAGAATAGTGCACAGAATAACAAAAGAAAAACAAGATTGTAAGTAGTCATGAGATATTCCAGGAATAACTGCTAAATATCCTTCTCCTCAAAGTCTATTTTGTAAATAATCATGCAAGATATTGTCATAAGTATGCAACGTCTGGGAATAAAAGAGAAAGCCATTCAGGAATGCATTGACTGTTACCTGTTTGCGAGGGTGGGTTACCTATGAAAGAATGATGATAGAGGTGTGAAATATTGCATGCATTATTTTCAGATCCGTTAAATGATAACCGTAGGTAAAGTGACAACTGACTGTTCAAAGATGACTTGAAAAGTATCTGGTAGTGAATTCTCATGAAAATAGACAATATTTAGTATCGGGATGTTAGCAAGTAGCTGCAGAAAAAAAAACGGTTAATCCGGGAAGACGTTCATACTGATGTGGTTGCAACATTAGGGGATAATGCTCCAGCTTTATCAACAGTGAAAATGTGGGCAACTGAATTTTGGAGGGGAAGGGAGAGTCCTGAAGATGACTCAGTATCTTGAAGTCCTATAACTACCACCTCCGAGGAAAACATTGATCGTGTTCACCACATGGTGATGGATGACAATCGATTGATTATAAAGCATTTAGCCAATGTTATTCGTATATCCCATGACAGATTTGAGAACTTGGCATGACGAAGATTTCTGCTCAGTGGATTCAGTGTCTTCTAACATATGATCAAATGCCCACCAGACTGATAAATCCACGAGGGAAATCTAACGTTGTTTCAGCCAGATCTAGCTTAGTTTCCTTGAACGCTTCCTTAATCTGGATGAGTTTCGTGTTAAACATTTTGCGCCAGAGACGATGAAACAATTAACGTCGTGGAAACACCCGCTCTTCGCCTGCTTCAAAGAAGGCCAAGGTCGTTTCATCTTCAGGAAAGGGGACAGCCTCAGTTTGGGGG
>NC_042997.1:7823748-7883748 GCF_006345805.1 Octopus sinensis | reverse complement strand
ATTATTAAAATCATTCTAAATTAAAACCATTCAATCCCTGTAATATATATTTAATTGACCTATGCCTCAAGCAGTATATTATGTATCTATGAAATATTTACTGCTATCGTTCTCCTTGTTGTACCTTATTTCCTGTTATTTTGTTCATAAATACAGGGATTGGACAAAATAATGGAAACACCTAGCATCATAGCATCATACTTTGAAATATCTATAAAATCATCAAAAGCTTGTTTATTTTTATGTTTTTCATCTATTATTAGTGTTGCTTAATATGTTTTGCTAAAATTGCTGTTTGTTTTCAGATATCATCAGAAAAAAAAGTAATTATAATTCATTAAAATGACAGATCTATCGGACGTTCAAAGGGGACAAATTGTTAGTGCTAGTATGGCAGGCGCTAGCGTAAAAAAAACAGCCGAAATGTTTGGTGCACCTAGAAGTACTATATCGAAAGTAAGGACAGCCTTTGAGAAAGCGGAAAAAAATACCTCCTCGTCGAAAAAAAGAAAACCAAAACTTTCAGATAGGGATCGTTGGAATCTTACGCGAATTGTTAGAAAGGTTCACAAAAGTACATCTCCCAAATTACTGCAGAGCTTAATGACCAGCTCGAGAACCCAGTTTCCACAAAAAAACTGTTCGCCGGGAGCTGCACAAAGCCGAATTTCACGGGGGTGCTGCAATCAGAAAACCACTACTTACAAAATAAATGTTGCAAAGTGTTTAGAGCGGAGCAGAAACCTACAGAACTGGTCCCTAGAGCAGTGAAAGAATGATATTTTCTCGGACTAGTCATCCTTTACATTATCTCCAACCACCGGCCGAATATACGTGTGGAGACGTCCAAAAGACCCAGACTGCCATCTTATAACTGTTAAACACGGAGGAGGATATGTGATGATCTAGAGGACTAAATCTCCGAAATCCGCCGGCCCAATGGTTTCCCTTCATGGCAGAATTAATAGCTAAAATTACTTATGTTTGCAGAACTGTTTCCGAAGGGAAATGCAATCTTTCAGGATGATAATGCACCAATTCACGTAGCTAAAATTGCTACTGAATCGCACAAGGAACATTCTAGTGAAGTTGAAGATCTTATCTGAGCCAAAACAATCCCCAAATCTCAATATTATTGATCATTCATGGTGCATTTTAGAAAATAAAAAGTAGTCGATATCCCCCACCATCGTCACTACAAGAACTGGAGACTGTTTTAGCTGAAGAATGGTCAAATGTGCCTTTGGAAACAATTCAAACTTTGTGGGAGTTCATAACTCTTAGAATTCAAGCTTTAATTACTGCCAAAGGCAGTCCTGCCCCATGTTAAAATAAATTTGTTTGACACTTTAAGGTGTTTCCATTATTTTGTCCTTTATATATATTTTAGTTAGGTCGACAATCTGCGTTGGCGATCTTGCTTTAAATATCTTCTTCACATATAATTTATAAATATATGTTTTAGTTACAAGTTATCCCAGTTGTATCTATTACACAACTGAGTGCTATAATTCAATTTTTAGCGGTAGGATAATGCAGGAACAATTATTTAATTCTAACACCTAATACAAGTTATGGTTTTTCGTGTTGCCAATGAATTTATCAACAAATAGACTGCCCTCAGTCGTTGGCATCATTCCGCTATTCCATCCTCGATTAAGTCTTCGCTAGATTCGTTTTTAGTGTAAAAACAACATGAAATTACGTGAACATGACTAGCAATGAGCTCCTATTGCCTGTCATGGACCTGAAAAGTCGATTCGACTCTGGCATTGTTTGAACACAAAACAGGTAGGATTCCTTACTTTCTTGATAGTATTGAAGACAACGCTGCTTGTGACAAAGTTATTAAAGATAAAAGAGCACTTCATAATGTCGTTGGTGAGCATATATCTATAGCATATCTAGTTTAAGTAACTGCCCCCATTTAGGTAAAGGTTGGACCTAGATGAAGCAGGAGGGGTTGTTAATATCTGTTTAAAACACTTTTCATTTTTTTTAAATTCTCTGGTTCAGTTGTTGAGATCTGTTGTAGTCATCATCCGCTTCTTCCAGCGTTGGGATTTTGGTGCGTCGGTCACAATAAGGCTAGGTCCTCATCCTCGACCTAGTCGCCAAGGGTGACCCTACGATGAATTAAAACACCCCGACGGTATCGATCTCGGAGTCATTAGTCCACCAAAGCTCCTCCACCACGACATGTAGCGACCATCAAAGTTTTAGGATAATTTGATTTAAACAACATACTCGCAACGCATCTCATAACTTTAATATGCTGATGACAATACTGCCGTCTGACATTCTAGAAAAGAATTCCCACAGTCTATGTACAAATTTCTTATAGCCTGCCATCGCTTTATGAGTATCTTCTATATTTTAATGATGATGATTATTTTGCTGCTTATGATGATGATGATTAGGATGATGATGACGATGATGATGATGACGACGAAGACCACGACCACATCTTGCACCACTACTAGTACTACCCACACCACCACAACAACAACATCAAGAAAACCGAGGTCCTTGCAACTCAGTCCCAAATACCATCTTACCAGATTTTAGTGTCACCATCTCTGATACACCTCCCGAACAAGTAGAGCATTTTTCCTATCTAGGTAGCATTTTATCAAACAAGTCTACTTCAGACAGTGGTGTGAAACGCAGAATTGGAGCAATACATGGAGGTTTTTGGAAACGCGTCTTCTTAACGTGACAATGAAACTTATGGTCTATAGTGCTGACATTATTTCAACCTTGCTATATGGCTGGGAAATATAGAGTCTATATCGTCGCGACATCCAAAACGTGGAACGTTTTCAGCAACAAAATTTCATTTCATATCGAGTATCAAATTGTAACATTATGTGACCAACAACAAAGTCCTGCAATGAGCTAACATCCAGAGTGTCGAGTTGCTGATCATGAAACGTCGTCGATGATCTGAACACGTAGGAAGGCTAAAGGAGGCAGATTTCCCACGTGAAGTCTTATTCAGTGACTTCACTTGAAGGAAAAAGAACACGAGGCTGTTCTCTTCGAAGGTGCAAGGACTAACTGAAAGCAACGACATCACTATAAGCGAAGCGTTCAACAAAGAAGAAACTAAATTCTCGGATACGATATAAAAGCCGACCACGACGAATTGTTTCAGAAATACATAGATTTTTAAGATGACAGATTCGCAGGTGTTGCACTAGTGGCTAGACACCGCTAATGAATATGATATAATAACCTCTAGACACTAATAGAAGTAAAAGCACTGTAGGTTACGTATATTTTAGTTAGCGGTTATAACGATATTAGAGAGATGCAGGGCGAGAGCGATAGATATACCCAATGCGGAAAAATTTATAGTGGCACACCTTTTGATAACTAAAACAAATCCAACGAACCTATCGGGATGAAGAGGGGCCGTTTTATTTGACGTTTACTTTTCATATTTTAAGTAACCTTGGTAGAACGATGATAACAGAGGCAAAGCATTCACTCATAGTTTGACACAGCTAATACATAATAGGTTTTGTTGAATCTGTATGTATAGCGGTCACCTTTTACAATTTCGTTTTATAGTCATCTTAATCATATAACTGATCAGTGTCCTTGATATAATTATTATTACCATCATTTCGCTCTTTACGTCTTACATTTTTAAAAGATATGTACCACTTAGATATTTTGTGGCAGTTATTAGTAACATTTCCTTTTGTTGTTTACCCCAGGGTTTATTCAGTAGACCTATGAATAAAGTCGCCCACAGTTAAAGCCATATAGTATTTTTCACACAGTGTCTTCCCTAATATATGAAGATAGCAGTGTCTTACTTCTGAGACATTTTGGTATTGCAGATAGGATGAGCCGGGGTTCGTACTTTTCTCTTTTTTTTTTTTTGTTATTGTTGAAAGGTTCATTGTGCTACGTTTTTGTTCCTGTAAATATTTTATTCTCTTGTGTTTCTATTTCTTATTTTCGATGACTTGCACGATCATATTCATTTTCATTTTTGACATATTTTCCAAATTCCAATACTCTTGTGCAGGGATATAAAGCGAATTAAGAATGAAGAAAATTACCGCGCTAAAATGTTTTCGAAGTAAAACATTTCTTCAGCAGCTAGTATGAAATCAGACTTTGCTTTCGAAATATAGTAAAATAATTTTAGCGCAAAGATAATATTTATATATTCTCACATTGACTTTGGTGCGCTAGCTTCTGTGGGTATTGAATTTCAAAAGTGGTTGGAAAAGATAGGTATGAAAATTAAAATAGCATACATCCAGAAAACAGCTTTACTTGAGAGAGCATCGAGTTGCCTCGAAATCCTCAAGATTAGGAAAGAACATACCGCTATAGTTCAAAAGAAATGCACAACTAACTACTGCAACAAATGAGTATCTTCTATATTTTAATGATTATGATTATTTTGCTGCTTATGATGATGATGATTAGGATGATGATGATGATGACGACGAAGACGATGACCACATCTTGCACCACTACTAGTACTACCCACACCACCACAACAACAATAACGGCATTGATAATAATAATAGTAATGATGATGATAATAATATTCATATTAGTAAGAGTAATAATAATAATAATAATAATAATAATAATAATAATAATAATAATAATAATAATAATAAATAATAATAATAATAATAATGAAGATTATGATGATGGTTTCAAGTTTTGGCACAAGACCGGCAATTTTAATTAATGGCAGTGGGTGAGCCGACAGCATCCACTCCACAACTTAAATGGCACTTTGTCCACTCTGTGGTATTTAACACTCACACACACGTATACACAGAGAGAAACAAAAAGAATCCTTGTCATTCATTTCTTTATTTTGCATAAGTACAAAAAAGCTGATGACATTTAAATTATAACTACTATTTTATATTATGATTCATACGGAATTATATCACCAACATTATTCGCCATGTAACGGGTCGATATATATATATTTATATATATATATATGGTATTTTTATATAAGCTTAAAGCTTATGACAATCACCGTTCAATGACTAAGGAAATGCCCCTAATAAAGGGGCATATGAGCCTCCGACAGAAAAAAAGAAATCTTTCCTATGCACGTGGGAGTCGAACCCACATCCCTTTGTTAACGCGACTAAATTTGGACAAATATGTGCAAATTAGACACATATATATCTGAGTTTATGTTTCCCTCACACTCCATCAGCTTTGATCAACCATTGCTCCAAATTGCTTCCCAGACCATCATAGAGTAGCTGCCATGTTACATTGTTGGCTGCAATCTTTTCATATCAAATTCGTGATGACAGAGTCTCCAGACCCACACTTGACAACGGTCAGGAAATACAGAGAATCTTCACTGAACAGAGAATATGACAGCGTCCCAAAATACATCTCACTGGCCCAATCTTTACTCCAGTTGATGTTGGATGGTCGAAGAAGTGGGTTCTTTTTGCTGCTCTGATATAAGGATATATGCGTTAATTATATACGGATATATACATACTAAAGGCTGTGCCGCAGCACGGCACAGTCAACTGACGGAAACAAGTAAACTAATAAAAGTATTATATTTATGTGTGTCTGTATGTATATGTATATATATATATATATATATATATTATATATATATATATATATATATATATATATATATATATACATGTAGGTCTCGGGTTGAGTCGGGGTTAACCACAGTAACTAAGGTACTCAATACATAGCAGAGTAAAGTAATTTATTTTATAGAAGGAGCTTCCACAGGACTAGAACTCTTTCATTCAGATGAAATCTTCAGGAAGCTTCCTGAAGATTTCATCTGAATGAAACAGTTCTAGTCCTGTAGAAGCTTCTTCTATAAAATAAATTATATATATATACTAGCAGTATCGCCCGGCGTTGCTCAGGTTTGTAAGGGAAATAACTATAAAGCATTTTTAGAGAGTTATAGCCAAAAAATAGCAAAAAAATGGAAAAAAAATAATGGTAAATTTTTTTGAGAGTTAAAAAAGGTGGAGTTGCGTCCCCTAGACGGTCTGTGGTTTGGGTTTCTGATTCTCGACCCCATGTCGAATTTATCGATTTTTTTCAGAACTGGGGGAACTTTTCAAAATTTTCGCTGCGTTAGTTTTGAATTATGACATTGGGCTATGTGTGTGTCAAGTTTCATCAGAATCGGTTGAAAGCCGTGGTCAGAGTGAGGGTACGGGAAAACAGACACACAGAAAACGCACAGACAAACTGCCGTTTATATATAGAGAGATATATATGTACATATGTATATCTATTTATCTATCTATCTATCTATCTATCTATCTATCTATCTATCTATCTATCTATCTATCTATCTCTCTCTCTCTCTCTCTCCCTCTCTCTCTCTCTCCCTCTCTCTCTCTCTCTCCCTATATATATATATATATATATACATGCGTACAGATAGATGTAGACGCACACGCACACACACATACATTTATATTCATACATAATTATATACGAGGTATTTTCCAGGAGATTTCATACATTTTTTCTGCAGAAACATGTATTCATATCGAATGTGTTCACAACTGTAATCCCCACCAAATTAAAGCATTCTAACTTCAATGCCCTTGTAGTAGCGCCCTAGCCATTTCCTGAATATTCCATGGATGCCCTCCAGATAGGCGTCCAAGTCATTTGCCACAGCCTCAATCTTCTCCATATCTTCGAATCGACTTCCTTGAGGTTCTCTTTCAGATTGGGGAATAACCAAACGTTATTGGGAGCAAGGTCTAGACTGAAAAGGAGGTGAGGGGAAGATTAAATGTCCACCTCTGTCAAGTAGCTGGTTACCAGGATGGTCTTGTGACAACTTTTATTTAGTAGGCCGTGGCAATCAATGTTTAGTTGTGTGTGTTCAAAATATTGTTACAGCCGATTCTTTCAATCTGGAATTAAAATGTCAGCAGATTGGCTTATACAAAGTAAATTAATGTCATACCGAAAATACATTAATAAAATACACTAATCTGTCATAAATAACTGCATCTCCAAAAATGGTCTCAAAACTTCAGGAAATCAACTCGTGTATACATATATGTATGTGTATTAATATCTATATAGGTATACATACATTCATATATATGTATCTGTATGTGTATTAGTGTGTGTGTGTGTAAGTAATATCTAAAAATACAATTTAGTAAGTAGACTTCAACATGTAGTATCCAAACTTTGTTTTGCGTATGATCATTGTAGTATACCTTGAGCGCATGTACACCAATTACGGCTACTAGACGTCATCCGCGGAATTGCCCTTCATCGGAAGACCTGCGTACGGAACTCCTCGGTGCGTTTTTAAATGATTGATTGGGAAGTCAGTGAGTACTATCAGCTTCGTTTAGCACCACCACTATCGTCGTGCTAAATGAAACTTACAGTACACTCTGCCTTCCCTATCAATCATTGAAATATATATATATATATATATTTACATACACCCATATATATATATATGAATATATATATATATAATATATATATATATATATATATATATATATATAGAGAGAGAGAGAGAGAGAGAGAGAGAGACGGACAGACAGACAATTAAGTACAAGGTTTACAAAGAATAAGTCCTGGGGTCGATGTGTTCGACTAAAGGCGGTGCTCCAGCATGACCGCAGTCAAATGACTGAAACAAATACAAGAGTATAAGAATATATATATAAATAAAAGAATATACATATATACATATATATACACACACGCACATACATATGTTATAATATAGAATATTTTTACAAATTCATATAATCTTACTCTGCGAGCAGATATTCACAATCGTAAACAAATTTTGTATTACAATCGGTGTCCGTTGTGTGTGTGTGCGTGTGTGTGTGTGTGTGCGTGCGTGCGTGTGTGTGTGTGAAGAAGAAAGAGAGGAAGGTAGAGAGTGTATGTGTGAGTGTGTTTGCACAGCGCGTGTTTGGCCATGTGAATATGTTTGTGAAATATGAGTATTTTAAATAATTTCAGTTCTACGCTAAATACTTGCAATTCGTATACTTATATAATGGATGTTTTTTTTTTATTACCGTGGAATATATTTGGCCCATGTTCTTTGAAACAGCCAATCTATGCTTTCTTGCATCGTCTCAAATAATTAACGTTTACTATGTTTGCTTTAACAACATCACGCCCAACTTTATGATGATACTATCATCCAAACTGTGCGAAAGATTTCCTTTAACTGTAATTATTTCTCTTTCACCAATTTCTTAATCAGGAGCATTTGTTACGTATTTTCCTTTTGTTTCTCATTCTGTTTGTAAAATATGTAGGTGAAGTCTCATTAAATCAAACATCACCTAAGTGATATGGAATACAAAGCAATCATAAACGAGGCGATGCGTTATATATGTATATATGCACTTCCAATCCATTGCAAAGCAAAGTCTCTTTATTATTAAATTTGTTTCTCATACCTGCAATACTTAACTTCATCTTCTATGAACATCATTAAGAATACCAGCAATAATATCAATGTTCTCTCTTCGGAAACAGCATCTTGAAATATATTTTTATTACTTATCTTTCGAGGTTGTTGTTAGCATCCAATTTAAAATGATATATCAAATTCTTACATTAAATCATTTAGTTCATATTACGATTCTTTGCAAAAAGTTTATACACCATTTTAAACATTTTCTATATAACGACCTTACAATTACTATTTATTGAAACTAGAGTTACAATTACGCCTAAGTATGCGAAGTATTCCAATATTTAAGTATTATAGGATAATAATGTTATTCAGAAGAGGAGTACTAGTTCTGGGAAAGTGAATTCTACATATTGTATTATGTGAATAACCACTTGATATCATTTACATCTCAGATAGGCCTAAAACTAGTATATCGTTTGTATACTGTCAAGTAGTAATCATACCCAGAGAAGTTATGTGGTATACATTGTCACAACAATAACTTAAAAACCACAATTTGTCAACTGCATCCGATGGCAGATGAGCTTTTCAGATTAAAATTCTTGTAGTACGTATTTTCAAAAATATATCTTACTGTTCTGAAATTAAATGTCTTCTAAAATATGCACTTACAATAAACAGCCTTATGTTATTGATATATTATAATTCAATGATACAACAGAATCCATCAAACATGCGATTCATAGAAATTTTGAATATTCACATGTGTTTTGTGAAAAGTAATTATACACATCACTCATAGTGTCATTACAGTAATGTATAAGCGCGATATAAAAGTATAGTCTACTTTCCCAGCGCTATACATTCTATACATATCAAATGAACATATAAAGACATGCTGAATAAACAAATTTCAACTATGATATTTTTGATTGCTGTCAGTATCCGGATATCAGTTCATTCGGGCAACATTCGACATATTTTGTCATTAACACCACAAAAACTTATACTTCGCCCAACGAACACTTATGTCGTTGAGTGAAATACTTGCCATCTGAATCTTCACATTGTGTTGAAAACTAGATCTATATAATTAATATTCATAATTCTCGACCCAATTATTAATAATTAGCGAGTGCTTTTAATAGGACGATCACAGAGATACAAATGACCGCAACAGATTATAACGTCTTAGTTTGCAATTCAGAGTTGAATGAAGCTAGCGATTATGAACAAATAGAGGGTAGAGGGACGTAGAGAAAGAAAGATTATGAAACAGAGAGATACAAATAGAGGGGAGTGACAGAGAGAGGCAGACACTGATGGCTTCAGTTAAGCTGAGTTAGCACACTCTCAGGATGAAAATATATAAGACGGGATTTCAGCCGTATTTCTATGAAGGTATGTTTGAAATGAGTTATTATCAATATTATCATTTACCACACAGTTATTCTATTCTTATAATAGTTCTCCTGTTGTCATGCATTGGAAGCACTTATAGACAGCATTATTTGAAACAAATATAATCTAGATAGTCGATATTATGCGCATTTAGATAAACTAATTCAAATATGACTGACATAGGGATGATTTCGCTTTGCAAAGTGAGCAGAATAAAATTATATTTATGCAACAATGATGCCTCTCCCATGACGAATTTAAAACATATAATCTGTTGTATCATATATGCGTGCGTATGTGTGTTTATGTGAGTGTGTGTGTATATGTGTTTGAATATGTGGGTGTAGGGATTTATAAATATAGATATAGGAATGTATGTATATATGAATGTATGTATGTGTGTATGTATATGTCCGAATAATCTTACTAATTCGGTCTCTTTCTCAGTAATTACGTATATATATATTTATATTTATATATGTATATGTGTGTATACATATACATATCCATATACATATATATGTATAACAAAAACAAAATACCAACTCTCGCACCCATATATATATATATATATATATATATATATTATATATATATATATATATATATATAATATATATATATATATATATATATTATATATATATGTATATATACATATATAATATGTAATATGATTTATTGATAATCCATTCATGAATATATGTGCGTTGTTGTTTAGAAGTGTTTATGCATATACGAGTGTGTTGCATACAAATTTCTCTTTTATTGCGGTTAGTGCTATTTATGGGTAGGAAAATTTCCCACATTACTTTTCGCCAACATTCTCCAATTTCAGCCTTGGGAAATCATAATTTCTTTCTTGAAGGCAATATAAATACATTCACATATACATACATAAATACCTATATACACACATTATCATTTTAGCACATATCCATAGAATCACAATCACACGCATAATAGACAAACAAACCCAAAATGTGCACACTCAAACATACATAATTTCATCGTGTGATTAATGCCAGTGAAGTATGAATTTGATAAATATCTAACAAAAGAATTGAGTGAGTCTACCTATTCTATCGAAGTATTACTGAATAATAGACTTATAGTGACTTAGATACGTAACTGTTCGCACTATTGACATTCGTATGTCAAATTATGTCCTTTTTCCTAACTTTCTGAATTCATTTGACGATTGTTCCGTTGTTCTTGTAGCGAATCTTTACAAATTGTGTTTGGTAACGTTATACAATTTCCGTTCACAATTTTTATCAATGGCATTCTTTTGATCAAAGCCAAGCAAATGGATGTATATATTCGAAAATGGGTGTGTGTATATATATATATATATATATATATATATATATATATATATATATATATATATACATACATACACACAGAATCTTTGTATATTTATAGTAATTCATTTATTCACTTTTTGTTTTTGTGTGAACGTAGATTTACTTCCCTTATGAATATCGATCAGTTTTGTAGGGCCATTAAATGGAAATGACAAACAGCGATGCTGCAGCTACAGCGATAATAGTTGTTCCATTTAACAATTTAGGTGTCTCAATGTATGCGTCGTACTGAAGATGCTACAAAATTACGTACATTATCTGTTAGACATTGTGAGGAAATCTACAATAGTTCGATAGATATCTCTAACAATGAAGGTAGTTATGATATAATGGTATTCCTTCGAAGGGTTTGACTTTTAGCTCACGTACTTGGCTTTACACGCATTTCATATGCTGCATAGTGTATTAAAATCCCCTGGACATATATTCGTAAATAAGTCACAGGTAAAAGCGGATACGTCTTTAAGTTGAATATTATCAGTCATTATATATCCTCATGGACATTGACCAATTTGCATATCTGCTTTATAGAATCACGTCTCCAGATGCTCAACAAAAATCTGAAGATTCTGAATCAGTGTTGCCCAGATAATATCCAAAAATCACTTTCTTGTATTCTAGATCATAGATTTATACTATTGCTCCATACAACAAACACCAACCAAATCACTTTTATCTCGGTCTCATCTTTTCAAGCACAACACCACACCCAGTTCTTCAAAACATGTTTTTTCTTCGTATTCCACATATAACACTTTATTTTATACATAAACCCAGCGAATTATAAAGCATTTAAATAAAACAATAGAGACGTGTTACAATCCAACAAGTACCGAATCGCACATAACTATAACATAAAAGATAATCTGTAATCCATGTAAATTCTGCGATTATTTCACTGATTTTTCACATCTGAAATATAGCGAAGATAATTGATAATGACAACCGCTTTAATCTCTTTGAAACTTAGCACTCTCATAAAAAAAAAAAAATGCAGGTCTTCTTTCGTCGGACATATCAAGTGTTTCGAGTTTTGCTGAAGTTGCAATCTGTAAGACATATCCAAAAATACAGCAGCAGTACTTTACTCCAAAAGTCGCACACACACAAATAAAAATCTTCTTGAATTTTTTCCGTACATTTCAGCAATATACGAGAGTCGACTAAATACTTCATAGACTGACCAAGATACACACATAGAATATGACCAAATATGGTTTATTTTCCAACATAGTCCCTCTTGCAGGCCGCACACTTCTTTCATCGGTGTTGCAGTTCCTAGATCCCATTGCTCTAAAACAGTGGTACACAAAGTGGGTGGTACCGCCCCACTGGAGCCGGTGGAAAGATCCAGAGGCCATTGAAGAAAAATGGGGCGATAATGGGGTGACCAAAACCAGGGAATTTTATCGAGGTGGCCTTTCTTGTATTCCTTGAAGAAATTTGACCAGATTGCGCTTAAAGGCGATGGCGTCCTTTTCTTCTTTGATCTGTTTCGGGACAATATTAAATACGGCAGGGCTTGTTGAGGAAAAAACATTGTGTTGCAGTATATTTATGTGTTGCGATCCTGAATAGTGTAGGGGACTATAGCCGTGGTACTAGCCTTGACTTTGAAGCTAATGTTGAGGGCGTTTGGGCAAATGTTGTATCGTTTACGGCGGTACTGGAGAGAATAGAGTCTCAGTGCTTTAAGGCGGTCCCAATAATCAAAATCAGTATTGCCCTTAATCCTTTCAGTGAATGTCCTCTGGGGTGATACAATTTTTGAAATGTCTTGTTTTGTATGGAGAGGCCACAGAGAGTAGCAGTATTCGAGGTGTAGTCGTACAAAGCAGGAGAAAAGAGTAAAGATGATTCCTTGTTCTCTGGGTCGGAAGTTTCTTAGGAATCAGGAGCTCAACTTACGAACTATATCGACCTTATTGTTGATGTGGGCACTTCATCTGAGATTGTTGTCAGCATTTACTCTTAGGTCTCTGATATTATTAGATGCTAAGTGTGATTCCTTTGAAAGAAGAAAGTATGGCTGGTTTAGCATAGTCTTTCTTCCAAAAGGCATCAGCTCAAATTTTCCCTTGTTGAGTTGCATTTTGCTTTTGTCGGCCAATTGACTAACTGCATGTAGATCAGACTGGAGTTGAATCTGTTCTTCGTCATTCATAATTTTCTGGAGCTTGAAGTCGTCAGCGAATATTTTCACTTTGCTGTGTTTTATGACGCTGGAAAGGTCGTTTATATAGACTATAAAGAGAAGTGGGCCCAAGAGAGTACCCTCAGGGACACCACTACTGACTTTGGAGTCTACTGCAACTCTTCTGGTCGGCCTATTGTTTCAGTTGGTATATGTTGGCATAATCGTTGCTTTCAGTTCATATCTGGTGTTAGAAGTTTTGTTAGTCCCTCGCTCAACTGCGCCCCACATCTAATAATCAAGAGGGCTGTGGTCTGGTGAGTTAAGTAGCCATAATGTAAGGGTGATATTTTGGCAGAAATGACTGCATGTTTGGTTTTTATGACTCTTGGTACATGTTTTGGGGTCATGGTAAGCCAACTGTCGTTCTGTTTGTTTACTATCTGTTTACTATCGTATTGTAGCATCAGGCACGAATGCCAAGCAGTAGAGCATGTCGTTTACAAATTTGTGGCAGAGTGAACTGCATCATGGTGCTGCTTCTCTCACAAACGTTGCCCAACGTTTGTGAGAGAAGCAGCACCATGATCCTACTATACTGTGTCGTCGAAAAAAAACAAAGAAAAAAAATGGCCATTCGCGAAATGGAGAATATGAAATGGCAACCATTTACGCATCGCACGCTGTATATATATATATATATATATATATATATATATATATATATATATATATATATATATATATATATATATACACGACAAGCTTTTTTCAGTTTCTGCGTAACAAATCCACTCTGAACGCTTTGGTCGACCTGAAGCTATAATAGAAGACACTTGCCTAAGGTTTCACGCAGTTAGTCTGAACATGGAAACGTGTGACTGGGAAGCAAGCGCCTTAACGTACAGCCAATATTGCGCCTTCATATACATATATATAATTTTTATTGTTTAATTCTTTTACTTGTTATAGTCATTTTGAATGTGGCCAGGCTGGAGCAAATCCCTTTAGTCGAAGAAATCGACTGTTGGACTTGTTCTTCGTAAGACTGGTACATATTCTATCGGTCTTTTTTGCAGCGCCGCTAAATTACAGGAACGTAGACACAACCAGATCGGTTGTCAAGCGATGGTGGAGGGGCAAATACAACAACAAACGCACAAATATATCGTGGGACTCCGTCGATCAACGGAACAGCCTGCGGGTGAAATTAACGTGTAAGTGGCTGAGCACTCCACATACTCGTGTACCCTTAACGTAGGCTGGCCTTTTGAAAAAGAGGTACAAGAGAAACAGGAAGGAAGAGTGAGAGAAAGTTGAGGTGAAAAAGTACGGCAAGATCCGCCACCACCCCCTGTAGGAGCCTTGTGAAGCTTTTTAGGTGGTTTCGGTCAATAAACACACACAACGCCCGGTCTGGAAATCGAAACCACGATTCTACAACTGCGAGTCCGCTCCTCTAACCACTGGGTCATTGCGCCTCCACACTCAAATATCTGCATATAGATAAACGGAACACTTCTTTGAGTTTCCGTCTACCAAGTCCACTCACAAGATTTTGGCCGGCTCGAGGCAACAGTTGAAAACACTGCGATTTTCCAGTAAAAAACAGATAATGACCTGACAAACGAAAATAAGGTTTTAGTTGGGTATTTTTTCGCACTTTCACGAAGATATATATATATACGTAGAAACTTACACAGACAAAGACATACACAGACACACACATGCGTGTGTGTATGTGTGTACGCGCATGCGTGCCGGTGTGTGTGTGTTTGCGAATATATAATTTTGCAATGGTGTTATTACACTTCAAAATTTAGTAGAAAATCACTGTATTTTAGAAAAGATTGTAAACGAATACGTAACATATTATCTTTCAATGTGACATCTTAACAAACAAGTATAATGATTTCCTTAAAGAAAAAAAAAAGCTTTTCAGCCAACATCGAAATGAAAATAAATAAACATTTGAATATAATAGCTGCGATTCTTCTAATTTCAAAAGTTTCTATTGATATTCAGAATAATCTTTTATATTGGCAATATAATTTTAAAAGCGTTTCGTTGTATCGTTTCTTTCATTGCACGTCATTATTTATATCAGAGGGCATGAAAAAAGGCGACCGAATAGTTTCTTATCGTAAAGCTATTAACAATTTTACAATATTAATAAAATTCGATAGATCTATTGTTACTTTTGTTGTTACTCCACTAGAATTATGAGTAGTAGTAGGTTTTGTGGCTCTTCTTGATGTGAAGTTTCAAATCATGTTTTAGTTAATTTTCTATTAACTTCTTTTCACCTCGTCAAGTTTTATTGTAAATTTGGAAATGTTAGACTCATTGCCTTGTACCATGTTCTATTGTACAAGAGTATATATGCGGCTAATTTTCCAATACCAAGTTTTATTGTTCTTTCGAAAATGTGAGATTCCTTATCTCATTGTGCTGGTGAAAATTTTAAATGCAATTTTTTTAAAGGTTTTATTGTATTGCCCTATACGTGCTGCTCACTTTCTGGTGCCAGATTTATTGATTCTCCCAATGAGTATGAATAACCAATACGGCTACTTTTCTACATATATATGTATATATATGTGTATATATGTATATATATATATATATATGTAAGTATATATATATATATATATATATATAATATATATATATATATATATATAATATATATATATATATTATATATATATATACATATATATATCCATACGGATATCTGTGTGTAAACGGTCAGAGAGAGGTGGAGGAAGAGAAATGTTAATATTTTTAATGCATTTAATATACGTGTTTCACGTAATTATTTAAGATAACCTAACTTACTTCCTTCTTCAGTCGAATAATTCCAAACGTAAACGGTAAATCAAACGTTGTTTGGTCTTTCTTTCTCTTTCTTTCTTTCTTTCTTTCTCTCTCTCTCTCTCTCTCCTTCACTCTTATATACGATTTCGGATATATAAGTATGTATGTACATTCACATAACATATGCACGTGGTTTTTAGGTACGCTTCTTAGCCATAGACTCATGTCAGCGCCTGTATTATCCACATGCTTTTCTTTGAGTTTTAGATTCCACGACTAAGTGTGGAAGCTTCAATATTTCGTTTTATTGGACTACAGTTCCAAGCCTAGCTTTGCGACCTTTATTCTGTTACGAAAATTTGATTGCATTTGAGTTTGTTGAAGCTTACCGAAGTAACGTATCATAGAATAATGTTACTCTAAATTATGGCTTTGATTTCCTTACGTACGTAAGATTGTTTACTTTGTGAAGTGTAATAAAAAAAATAATAGATAACAACACTTAATGTCGAAGAGTGATACATATATCAAATATTTATAGTGTTCAGCTGTGTTCTATCTTAGAAGTAAAACAACCAGTGTAAGAAATATGAAGTATAACATTACCAGAAGAATCAGTTGTTTTCGAGAAATGCAATACAAAATAAAGTATATATTTGGTTGCATTTAATAAATATTCCCCCCGCACGATCTTGAAGTTTTTATAATAAACGTGTTGTTTCCATGGGTATTGTTGTTGTTGACGGGCTTCTTTTAGTTTCCGTCTACCAAATCCACTCACAAGGTTTTGGTCGGCCCGAGAATAGAGTAGAAGACACTCACCGAAGGTTCCACGAAGTGGGCCAGAACCCGGAACCATGTGATTGGTAAGCACTACTACTACTACTACTACTACCACCACCACCAGCACTACTACTACTACTACTACTACTACTACTACTACTACTACTACTACTACTACTACAGTTATAAAGCCTGAACTTTGGGGTAGTGGATAGTCGTTTTCATTGACCCTAGTGTTTCAGTGCTACTTAATTTATCGACTATCAAAGGATGAAAGGCAAAGTCGACCTCGATGGAATTTGAACTCAGAACGTAGCGGCAGACGACGTATCTCTGAGCATTTTGCCGGGCGACGTAACGATTCAGCCAGCTCACCACATTACTACTACTGCTGCTGCTACTACTACTACTACTACTACTACTACTACTACTAATAATAATAATAATAACAGGTGGAGCTTCATGGGTTGATTATTAAAGATACATCTAGCATCCAGTATGGTGTCACAATAAAAACACTGATAATTGCGCAACCTGATAATCGCTACCTCATATGAGTGACAATGGAAAAACAAAATATTGTGAATAACGGTGGGAATGAAACTGAAGTCAACGATGAAGACAGCGGTATACACGGCGTAGCTGCAGCAAGCAAATTAATGCTGTTGTCATGGAGTGTTACTAACTGAGCAGCCTGTTAGATGAAAATGGGGTTCAAATTAGGAGTTACCGACCACGTATGGAGAGAAAAGTGATTGTTTCAACTCACGGAACAGAGACTATGTTATCAAGCTAGAGCAATAAGGAAAAATTGTTGGTTCACAGAAGTAGAGCTCGAAGCGATCAAAAGACGGATCATGTAAAATAGCAGCAGAGATAACAAGGAAAACACAGCTCTTATTAATAAAAGTAATCCCATAGCGACATTATTTGCAAATTTAAAAGGTTGATCGATGGAAATTGAACCAAGAAACGAAAAATGTTAATGAAATTCTGAAATACATCAGAACAAACAACATCATAGAAACAAATATTTTGATCAAGGCAGCAAGTATTGTTGCAGCAGAAAACGTGGGTGTGGGTACAGTGGGCTTCGTACATTTCTATCCCAGGGTCACTTTGTAGGAGAAGAGAAGAAGAATATTAAGAAGAAGAAGAAGAAGAAGAAGAAGAAGAAGAAGGAGGAGGAGGAGAAGGATGAGGATAAGAAGAAGAAGAAGAAGAAGAAGAAGAAGAAGAAGAAGAGAAGAAGAAGAAGAAGAAAAAGTGTACATGCGTCTGTGTCTACTCACAGTACTCTGTACAAAGTTAAAATTTAACTGCTGTTGTGATTCACATTAATGTTACTAGGATTTCACACTTGTAGAGTATACTTGTGATTAATTAGAAAGATATATAATCATTAAGTCGCAGTTTCATAGAAATATGAATACAGATCGAAGGTTCCGGATTTTATGTTGTAAATAGTGTGTCAATATCGTGATCATCAACGGACATTATTACGCAATATTCGTAAAATGAGAGGTCAATGCTATTTGGGGATTCGAAGAATAGCCTTGAGAAATCTTATCAGATGACGATAATTGGACAATATCTTCTGACCTCCGGTTTAGTTAGGTGATATCTCCCTCTAATTGGTTGTCTTCTCTTACTTTGGGAAAAAAATCTTGAATTTTACTCTTCGCTTATTATGGAATTGCATTATCAAAACCTGATCAGTTAATTTATTACTGCGTTTTAATCCATTTGGCTCAGTAACAAGTAATATTATGTATGTCTCCAATTCAACAAGGTGATATATTAATGGTAATGATCCATGAAAGGATTTCTCCTGAGTCATGTGTCGAAAGGGCTGTTACGAACTTTAGATATACAACTACCGAGTTTTCGGCCTAAATATGATGATTTTTTTCTCCCCTTTTCAGAAACAGTTTCATGGACAGTCAACGACGTTGGAGAACATAATGATTAAAGTTGTATATGAGAAAAATTAGCTGACATGGAGTGCTGGAAACATGTGAATACTGGAAAAGGTATATTGATGATATGCGACGGGTATCAAAATGCTGACATCATGACTACTTTACATTGCTCTGTAAACACTGTATAGGCTGTTAGATGTGACATGGACACTTACAACGAAGACTACGAAGCTGTAGCCAGCAGGAAGTTACTTACCTTTGGATGTGTCTCCTGTGAGGGTGGCATCATGCCGCCACACATCTTTGAATGGGGTCTTAAGGTCGTTTGAGACTGTTATGCGGAGCTACTGGAGAATCCAGCCAAATCCTGGGTGGAGATAGTTGCTGCTGGAAAGACATGCGTGGCAACAGGTTTCAGCACTTTTCGATATCATCGTAAATAGCCAGAAGTTGTTGTCGCAGAATTTCTACGACTTCATCAACCCCAGTTTCTGGCTTCCTACTTCCCCTAATTATAATCCCATGGATTACTGTGTGTGTGTGTGTGGAGGGGAACGGTCGAGAAAGACTCAAGTCACTCAGCCTGAAACACCAAAGACAAGTTGGTGTCCAAGATTTAAGCAGCTGTTCAAAGATTTTGTCTGAGACACAGTGAAGAATATATGAACCCGGCTTCGTAGCGTCTTGAAACCGTGGGGGAAGTTGAGCTCTTTAAGTAAACTGATAATCCCCCAGCTGTAATATAGTCATCTTTTAGTGTTTTAAAAGGACTTTTATTTTTAGTTGGGATATTGTTTTCCCCTGTCAAGTTTAGACCGAACACCGTGTTTCTTTGAGAGGCAGGATCTGCTGAGTGGAGAGGTAGAATTATCTTTAACTGTTACTAATTGACTGTCTGATTGAGCTTCTGTGCGGATGTACTATAATAGATACTGTAAAACCGAGGAAGAAAAATTAATGATTTGAAATTTATGCGCCTTGGGAACCTTATTGTATGTTCGTATACTTGGCAAATGCTGTGTTGAATTGCATTAGCTAGAAAGAAATTGGCTTGATGTTCTGGTAAAGCTCTAAAGCCAGAGGGCACCCATATATCTGGTCTGTATTGATGACTCGTTGCTTGGGACACCTTTATGTAAAATAGTTTCCTAGTCAAGCAATACTAGTTGTTGATAAAGAAGGTGAACAGTAACATAGTAATACATCTCTCATTGGGAGAATACTACTAAATGAAACTGCATTATATAAGATAGCCAGGTATAGGATAACTGCGCACATCGTCGGTCTAAGTGTATTCATAACTAGCATTATGACCCGTCTTTGCCGGGTCATAGAGCTATGTATATATATATATATATGTACATATTACATATACATCTATCTATATACATCAATACATAAAATACAAAATACAAAGTTATATCTTGATATCGCTAGTGATAACAATACTCAAAATATATAACAGACTGGGATTGTAAGCACGTCTCTTGCAATTTCGATCAATTGTATCTTGTCCTCCCTCTTGTATAGAAGTGTGGCTACAATCCAGCCTACCTCAACTTCTGTGTGTGTGGGGGGGCATTTTAAATTTTTATCCGGCACGTCCTACATCCCAGATATAAAAGTAAAAATAAAATATTTCCACTTTGCAAGTTCGAGTCGAGTACTCCCTTGCACGCTCCGTTGACTCGAACCTTGCTTCTATTGTGCCGAATTTACCGCCTCTGGTTAGATATCTTTCATAGTCGCACTAAGACACTTTTCGATGGCTTTCCTCCAGGTGTTCAAATCTTTTTTCTCTACATTATATACTTTATAGACAATAGTCTTTTCTTTAATTTAACTTTTTATTATCCATCTGGACTATTCCATTTCTGCACGCTAATTTTATTTTTAATTTATTCCCATTCATGTGAAACCACTTATTCAAGTTTAAGTCACTGATGCAATTTTATACCAATTGCTATTTTTACTTTTGTTATGTTACGATTATATTATACTTTACTCTGATTTTAATTATTACTTACTACACATAATTCAATTGTTATTATTACTTTTATTGTTAAAGTGAAAGTATCTGACATAAAATAGAGATATGTTTTTGTTTCACTTTTAGCACGTAATACTGAAATAGTGGAGAAGATATGATATTGCTATGGGCTCGCTCTAGGCAAGACGTTGATCATTTTTTTTTGCTCATGAAACTACATGGACCCTATGTAAGGTATGTGTAAAATTTGAATGAAATTGGTTGTGCAGTTCTCAAGTTTTAGGGAAACACACAGACAGACAGACAAACAGGCACACATTCTCAGTTTTATATATAGAGAGACATTAAAATTATATTAAATATAGTATAGTGTCTATTAGATTAATTATTGTTATCAATATTTATTTTAAAGTCTATCACATTAAATAATTCTGCTAAATCCTTTTCAATCTGCCGTTGATATATCCGTTCATATTGCAGATAATTGAATATACCTCATCGCTGTAATCTCCAGATCGGTAAGTGCAACAAAAATTGCACATGAAGGGTGATCTAATGCTCAGTAAACCCGCGATGAGGAGGATTTGAGGGACAGCCACCACTAGTTGTGTACCATTACGATTTTTGTATAAAAATGACTTATTGCAATCATTACTTTTTGTTTTCTGGAACGAATTGTAACTTACAATTCAGAGGTTTTTGAACGAAGTACACACAAATAAACAGTTCACAATTGCGAGTGGAGGAATCCACCGATTAAATGTTTTAATATATTTGATACAATATCAACGATGCTCCGGTCCCAGTAGAATGTCCATGATATCGTATAGATGAAGGCGGCGAGCTGGCAAAAAGTTAGCATCTAGGGCAAAATGCTTAGCGGTATTTCGTCTGTCTTTATGTTCTGACTACAAATTCCGCCGAGGTCGACTTTGCCTTTCATCCTTTCGGGGTCGATAACTTAAGTATCAGTTGCGTAGTGGGGGCAATCTAATCGACTGACCCCTCCCACCAAATTTGGGGCCTTGTGCCTACAGTAGAAAAGGATATAGTATAGATGAATTTGATAACTATTTCCAAATGTGCCGATAAATGGTTTATTGGCCAACTGTTTTGGCTGGAGAAATACCGGATCTGTTCCCCTTAAAAATTACGTAAGGTTTATAACGGGGAATCGCTAGTTCAAAGTTTATCTATTTACTATTTTACTTGTTTCAGTCATTTGACTGCGGCCATGCTGGAGCACCACCTTTAATCGAACAACTCGACTCCGGGACTTATTATTTTGTAAGCCCAGTACTTATTCTATCGGTCTCTTTTGCGGAACTGCTAAGTGACAGGGACATAAACACACCAGCATCGGTTGTCAATCAATGCTAGGGGACAAACACAGACACACAAACACACACACGCATATATATATATATATACATATATACGACGGGCTTCCGTCTACCAAATCCACTCACAAGGCTTTGGTCGGCCCGAGGCTATAGTAGAAGACACTCACCCAAGGTGCCATGCAGTGGGACTGAACCCGGAACCATGCGGTTGATAGACAAGCTACTTACCACACAGCCACTCCTGCGCACGAAATTGTGTGATTTGCTTTTATATACATGGTAATATTTGTGGCAAGGTTTTTCACATGTTTTATCAACGCTGACATTCAAGGAGTTTGAAAAAGAGGTTAAGTTTATTTTGTTTATATTCTAAATTTTTGTCTGCAAATAATTGGGAGAATTGTTGAAACAATTTCATACAACATACTAGCTGCAAAAAATCCACGAAAGACTTTCATGATGTATAGAAATGCTTAAGTATTTTAATTTCCAAATTCCTAGATTTTAATGTGGTGTTCAGTAGCGATGGCGTTGTACATATGGAATTTTAAATTCTAAATTCAAATTTTGTTGTCAAATTTTCCGGTAATAAATATCTAAAAAGGGAAATCCAAAATCATGAATTCACTTACGATTACTATTTCGTGGTATGGTTTAGCAACTTCATGGATATTAATGGAAATTCCGTCAAATATTGAAGATGTTCGAAGTCATATTTACAACGTTTTCTGCTCGACATATTGGTAGCGTTCGACATATGTAAACTGATTGTATGGTTCGTATTTCAAAACAAGAGAAAGTTTACGTGAAACATAGAGTAGAGACTATATTTAGTGAGAAAGAATATGAAAAAATCGATCCGTAGGAGAACGTCGAGCTAATATATCCTACATACTCTCAAATGATATATAAAGAAATCTATAATTTCTATTCGGGTTCAAATCACTTAAAAAATCTGATCACAGAGCTGGGGCACCAACAACCAATTTGTAAATGCCAAAAGTCTTATATGTCCTCAATTGGGAGACACTGTTTCTCTAAAGTATCATATATCTTGTGTTCATAAGAGTGTAGGATTATACTGCTTGTTGTTATTTATCAACTCACTGGGATTAATTTTATGAATCATTACTAACAGCAAATTCAATATTTAACTCAATGAATAATGACGCTCGATATACTTGGACGTCGATTATTTGGAAGATGGTAAATAACTAAACTCTGTGCAGTAATAGGGAGCATCTTTAAGGTACACCATATTTCAACAAAGCTGTTTGTAAGCTAATATTTTTGTCACTTCTGGCGCGCAGCACACGGAACCACATGGAGATGTGGACTCATTAAGAATTGTTTGTTAATCATAATCTAACTACCTGTCTAAATAACCAAGTAACACTAGAGATGTCATCCGAAATATTGACTATACTGAGAACGTATGCGTGTGTATGATGTGGAGGAAGTTAGATTCTATTTTGTAAGTGTACCTCATGCAGAACTTTGTTTAGAAATCACAGATTTATACTCATTTACATCATTATTGATATAAATGTTTATTTGGTTGTAATTAAAATGCTTACTTTTCATAGGTTTCTTTTGTACCATAAGACATTGAAATGCCTGCTCGATACAAATACGTAGATAGAATCAAATGATATTTTTTTAAAGACAATTGGTAATATTTTATGACGGTGATTAAACTTTTTGCACTCTGACAACAAAAGTTACTGAAATAAATTACTATTCTATTTCCTATTACACACACACACACACACACACATATATATATATATATATATATATATATATATATATAAGGTATGCAATATTAATACTGCATACCACTTCATAAAACGGTCATCAATAGCTTTGAAATTTTGATGGTAACCTAAAAGAAATGGCAGAACATTATAGACATTTAGCAGATATTTGAAAGAACAAGAATGTTTATAACGACATAACTCTAATACCAAACAGTAGTGCAAAGAAACTGCTCAACGAAACGATTTTAATAACGTATAAAATGTTTCCGGAACTACTTGCGCCTCTGAACAAATCAAAAGAGGTGATGTAGCAGTGTGGGTGATGGTGGTGGTTCATGAGTGGACTTAATGAAATACGTATTATCAGTAACTAAAATACCATTAAAAGATATTATTATAAATATCTTTAGAAAACTATAATTTTGACCTTGAACAAAAGCTCGCTCTTCTCCTACAACTGATACATTAATAGAACACATCAGTAAGCAAGATTAAACTAACTTTATTTCAAATTGAACTGACATGAGATATTACATTTTTCGATTACTTTTGTAAATCATTGAGATAACTCCAATTCTCTTTTCACTTTTATCTTTCACTTGTTTCGGTCATTAGACTGCAGCATGCTGAAGCACATCATTGAAGAATTTTAGTCGAACGAATCGACCCCCAGTGCTTAAAATATATATATATATATATACACACATACGCACACACACGCACACACACACACACACACACACACATATATATATATATATATAAATTTGCCCAAAATCACGAAGTAGGAGGTGAGGGAGTGAGAGAAAGAGTAATATTAGTGCAGGGAGCGGAGAGAAAAGAGTAATTCAATGAAGGAGAAGTAATGAGAGTAATAGCCGTGACAAAGGGAATGAGAGACAGCAATAGCAATGAGAGAGAGGAAGTGGTAAAGAGAGCATCATGTCCACACGCAATTGGAGGAGTTGAAGTAGGAACAAATTGCTGCGATACAAACGCAGTTTTGGAGTGCGTTTGTAGTAATGTCATCATGTACACACATATTTACACACACGCATTCACACACACATATATTTTAATGAAGAAAATACAACAAAGTTAACAATCAATGGGAATGGTTCTTCTTGAAATGAATATTAACAGGAGTGTCATTGACAAGAACAGTTAGTTAGAAACTGTCGATTATATCATGTCCAGCACATCCTACTATATGCCTACTATATCCTACTGCGTCCTACTATATGCCCCCAGAGGCTTCCCTGTAAAATATGGTTGACGGACACTCAGAAGAATCATTCCAAAGGTGAAATATTTTGTTTACATTTTACAATGATCATTTGCTCTAATATTTGGTTTCCAATGTGTGTGTGTGAATTTATGGTATATAGTGTTTGTTACCATTTCACTGATAATTTTAGTTGAACCCAATGAGAGGTTTACTCAATGAGACCTGTATCTTAGTGCTGTCCATCTGAGTGGAAGTAAGGAAGGAGAGGACGCCTTTATTCCGCATATCGATCTCCGTCCGAGTGAGACAACTTTCTCATTAGTATGAGTAGACGACAGTTTTCTGTTATCCTAGCATTTGCAATAAATATAAACAAATCACAAGGCCAGAGCTTCAATAATGTTGGCATCATCCTATCATCATCAGTATTTAGCCATGGACAACTTGATGCTGCTTTGGGAAGTAAAAGTAGTTATAATATTGAAATGCTGGTAAAATTCCATCCAAAACAAAGCGAATTCATTGGTGGTAGGGTTTTCGCTAAAAACATTGTGCTGAAGTAACTGCTAAGATATTGGTTGTAATATTTTAATGT
The DNA here is from genome assembly GCF_006345805.1 of Octopus sinensis. NCBI lineage: Eukaryota > Metazoa > Mollusca > Cephalopoda > Octopoda > Octopodidae > Octopus > Octopus sinensis. The sequence continues at coordinate 7,857,974 of NC_042997.1, read as the reverse complement.
TAATGTTATTATCTGTATTATTTTCAAGCCGTCATTTCTGACAGCAAGTGTGCACTAGTTCATAATAAGACTGTTGATATTCACGTTGTTAAATAGGAAAACATTAACCTCCCTATTGTCTGTCATGAGAATGACAATATTTTACTGTATCCAATATTTTAATATGTAAGCATCCAGTGTATCTTCGCTGAATTTATGAATAAATATTTCGGCCCATATGAGTATCTCTAACAATCCAGGTTGTGTACCGATCAACATTTGATTTATACACCTAGCTTTCGCTTACTTTACTTCTATTACTTACTATCTGCTTCACTTTATTTCGTTTCTGAAACTCAAGGAATTATATCATTTCAAACCCAAAGGATAGCAACATATACACGATGGTGTCAGCTGCGGAGATATCGGCACTCGATTAAAAAGGCAACAATTCGAAATGATTTCCTTTGACAACTCCTAAACAATTTACTCATCCATGTCAACATCACCCATTTTTACTCAAATTGGAATTTAGCCTATTCTTAATTAACATGTTATAGATTGTCCTATTCTACAGAAGATCAAAATCCCACACTTACCAACTATGCTCTCTTATTGAAACGTGAATTAATTACAGGCGATAGGAACAATTATAAACAGTACTTGCGTAGTCACCTCCTTTCATCTCTAAATCTCTCAAGTTTTCATCAATTCGATTGCTGAAAGTAACGGGGGTAAGCGGTTCTACCTTATTAGTTTTATCTTGATCGTCAGGAAAAGCAGCCTAGCTGTAGATCTTATATGAAAATCCCACTTCAGTGTTTGGCATGAGAACATTTCAACCCCTTTGTATGACAACATTCTTTCTTGAACTGAATTGGAAGCTTTAGATATTACCTTCAATCTCTCTACAATGTTGCATAGTAAGATTAAGATCCTGTTAGATCTCTAACATTCTAGTAATTCCACATTATTATGATTAACTGTACAGTTTTATACAAATACTTTCGGCTTCCTGAACTCAAAATGAAGCAGATAACCGTCATCAACTTGCAAAATGTTTCAAACAATCTTGCATTGCCATTTTCATTAGACACCTTCGAAATAGTTTTAAATTAGAACTTGACTATTTTAACAACACAATGCATATTTTTCATAGGTTGGTTCTTATAACAAATCGTATAATTTTTCAATTGAATAAACGCAGTAAAAATACGATTATTAAATGTTTATCATAACGATTAGAAACCAAATGCTACAAAATAGTTTAATCCATGTTACAAAATTGTGTCTCTGACTGGCTTAAGTAAAACTTAAACTTCAGAAGACTGTTCATATTTCAATGGCGTTGATACGACAATATACGACTATATACGACTACATATTTAAACAGGCTCTGAAACATTCTAAACAGCTATTATAATGAACCGCCAAGCTTCTCTCACCAACATAATGTTCCCGCCAGCTAACGTAGGTGCTGTTTCCACCAGATAAATTTCCTACAAGTAGATCGTATATTCTGCTGCCAAGGATCTGTATTATACAATTGGAAACCAAGTTAAAGAATTTATGTAAATGTAAAGCTATCTTATCTTCGGTGTTTGCTAATTAGAATGAACAATGCAGTGAATTGCATCTCATTAGTATGTATTGTATAGCGTATAGAAATATAGAGTTCAGTATTAGAAATCGGAACAGTATAAGTAAATTATAGTATAAATGTTGTATGGCTCAATATTTTTTTTGTTTCTCGGGGCTATGCTCCTCACGGTTTGTATAATTTTGTTGCACACTTGGATCAAAATTTCACAGATATCACGACTATGATATTTTGTTACAAGATTTGCGATAATCTATTAACAGTTACAATAAAAGAAATGCCGTTTTGGCGTTTCATTGACCTATACATTGTTCAAACTGATCATCAATCACATCTGTCTCTCTACAAGGCTCTTGAGCACTATTCTATTTCCTTTAACTGCTTTATCAAAATTGTCACGTAATGTACTATTTTTGTACTATAACCTCAAATATATTAACTCGGAAAACATACAGCAGATTCTCTAATTTTTTATTTCAAATTATCTATTGCTTTAGTGCGGAACAAATGATATCAATGTGCGATATATACTATTTATGCAAGCAACGAAAAGAAAATGCAATATATGTGTATACACACACACACACACACACACACACACACAAACACACACACACACACAAATTGACACATCTGCACTCACTTGTACTTTTGACGCAGTTAGGTCGCTCAGCATATACCGATGCACTCAATTATGTAGGTTTTCTCTGTCAACCACCTTTTTATTTCCGCCTCAACGTTATTCAGCTTAATTAGTTTCTGATAAACATGAACCCGTTCTGCTTCATTGCACTGCATGTTTTCATCCCTCCCTGCTAAATAATATTTACGAAGCTTCAGCTGTCGGAAACATAGTTATTATTTTCTTTTACTTCCGAGAGTAAGAAACGAACCTGCGCTTTCGTTTCTCACATTCTGTTTCGGCTTCTCGACATAATTTGCCTTCGGCACAAATTTATTGTAGCGTATAGTGTTAAATACTCTGAATATAACAATAAATGGGAAATTCTTTTCTTTCAGCTAATGTTTTCAGAGAGTAAAATACTTACAAAAAAGTGTATGCAAATTATATATTAAACATTCTGCAAACACTTTCTAGATATAAGACTTCATTATTATTCTAATACATACATATATATATGTATGTATGTGCATATGTATGTATGTATGCGTGTATATATATGTATGCGTATATATGTATATATATATATATATATATATATATATATATATATATATATATATATATATGTATATATATATATATTTATATATATATATTTATATATATATGTATACATATATGTATATTTGTGTATGTCTGTCTGTTTGTTCAAGTATGTATTTTTTGCTGTTTGTTGTATGTCAATATTCCTTTCGATTTGCCGATGGGTAGATTTGTCTACAAGCATAATGGCCTCGGAGTTAACTCTCAGTTTATGTCACCCTATATAAATTTCACAGCAATCTGGTAACATGAGTGAAGGCGCAGTAGTTAGTGCTTATGCTAGTAAAAGAGTGGTGTCGAATTTTGTTGTGTTCTTAAGCAAAATATTTCATTTCGCGTTTCTCCAGTTCACTCAGTTGCCAAAAATGATTAACCATGGAACGGAGCAGCATCCCCTTCAAGGGATGAAGTATATGCACCACAAGAACCGGGAATCCGACACAATGACTCAGGAAGGATCTCTTTCGTTTTACCCAATTATCAAATGAAGCAGAATGCTATACGCGAGAACACCGGTCAGATATTAATGATATGGACGCATGGTAATATGGTAATTTTGTTTATTCGTACTTTTCGAATTGTCGTTCGTCGTAAAAGCTCTCAAATTTACATTTATTCATAATTGAGAATGTGAATTTGTGATGCTTGTACATATTCTATGACTGCAGCTTATTAATCGTGTTAGCGCTAAATTTCCTCACTTTCGTATATTGAAAGATATATGTTTTATTGGAAATAATTAAAATTGTGTCTTGTGGAAAATAATAAAAATCTGCTACCTATAATTAACACATTGACGAATATTCATGAAGTCTTGCAGTTTCAATCTACATAGACGCAAATTTTACTTCTTATGTTGTACATCATAAGGAGCTAATTAAACAATAATCACTTCAAAAAAGTTAGGGTGTTTGAGATTTGGTGTCAATAACATTAAATTACAATCTTGTGTCAATAAATAAGAATTTCTCTATCAATAAATAGTAAATCTTATATTTATCGCTTTTCTAGAATCAGTTGTGCTGTCGTAGGATTCTACCTGATAATTTTCAATAAATGCTGCAAGAATTATGATTAGGATAAAGTAAATCAAGATACTGTAAACCGTATAATTATTTTCGTTTTAATGAGAAAACATTCAAGCTAATGCCAACGACTCATTCGTCTAAATTGATTGGTTTGCTCTTTAATTGTATAAATCAGAGTTTCTGAAGCAGTAGTACACATTGTTAGCAATCACAGGTGAATTTTGTTTATTTTTATTTCAGGTGAGTTGAAGATTCAAACATTTTATTGTTGGTTATGTTGTTTCCATTCTGATTTTATTTTGTCCTTCATATTATTGCTTTGGTTTTGGTTCTCTTTATGATATTTGCAGATGCGTTGCTGTTACATGTTATTACTTGACTAATTCTACCGCTCAATTTCCAGATAGCGATATAAACCTTTGGAATGCATGCTAGTGGCAACCTAGCGGAAATGACATTCTTTTTAAGGTATTTCAAACATTTATTGATCTTTTTTATAATTATAGCAAAAGTAATGATAAAGTAATAATAAGAAGAAGAGGAAGAAGAAAATGAAATCAGAAACAAGATTTTGTGAGATTTTCCAATTCAAGCGTATAAGAAGTCAGTCATTATAATACTAGATAGAGAAAATCGAATTCGCTTACTTATTGAACAATCTTGTCCATTCCATGATTATGCAAACAGCAGCAAAAAATACGACCCCTTCAAAGTTTAGATTTTAGATGTAAATGTTGCACTTTTAACAGGTCAATCGCCAGAATTTGGTGATTACAAATCGGTTAAAAACGTTTTTCAAAATTTCTATTTTTTTATACCTTCCTCCCCTCCATCCCTTCTACTTCTTCCTCCTCTTCCCTTCCACTTCCACCCTTCTTCCCTTCCACTTCCACCCTTTTTAACATCCACTTCCTCCTTTCTTTCCTTCCACTTCCTCCTCCCCCTCGTATGGAAATTGTTTTAAGAATTGTTTTAAACATCAGACATGTCGATTGCACAAAAATGCTCCTAATTTTTGCTTCTTCAACTCTCCTCTGTTTCGTATGATGCACCAACTACTAACTTTGAGCTTTACAATATAAGACAGTAAATCTTTGCTTTAGGATTATGGTAGAGATTTAAGTTTAGGTTTAAGGTTTACGGTTCGAGATTAGGGTTAAATGAAGAAGAGTTGTAATCTTACATATTTTAGACAAAAACATGGAGAAATTGTTAAAAACCCAAATAGAATATAAACACTAACAATTCTACAACATAATAATATTCAATTTTTATTATTGCACATTATTTTAATTCCATAACATTATTATAATCAATATTCGGGCAAATTATTAGGTCTGGTCTACATTTAAACCAAATATATTAGGACAACTAATAAAGTTTGTGCTGATACGTAAAATGTACAATTTTATAAAATTATTGTAAGCCAATTTAATTAACTAACATAAATATTATAGTCATCAAAATTTCATTAAAATATTTGGAAACTTCTTGACTTAGAAGAGAAATCCATGAATGCAAGTATACGAAGCACTCCGTCGGTTACGACGACGAGGGTTCCGGTGGATCCGAATCAACGGAACAGCCTGCTCGTGAAATTAACGTGTAAGTGGCTGAGCACTCCACAGACACGTGTACCCTTAACGTAGTTCTCGGGGATATTCAGCGTGACACAGAGAGTGACAAGGCCGGCCCTTTGAAATACAGGTACCACAGAAACAGGAAGTAAGAGTGAGAGAAAGTTGTGGTGAAAGAGTACAGCAGGGATCACCACCATCCCCTGCCGGAGCCTCGTGGAGCTTTAGGCGTTTTCGCTCAATAAACACTCACAACGCCCGGTCTGAGAATCGAAACCGCGATCCTATGACCGCGAGTCCGCTGCCCTAACCACTGGGCCATTGCACCTCCACGTATGCAAGTATAAAAAGTGTGCTTTTTCCGTTGATGTGTCATCGAACGGCAATAGGGTATAAGCATATGAATCAGTGTTGAAAGAGATGACTTGCAATAAGCGTTGCTTGCAGCAACCGTAATATACAACATACAGTTTGTTGATATCTGAAAAACCAACCTTAAATGAATATAGCAAATTGCAGATACATAATAGCTTATCAGAGGTAATTTTTATAAAGTATAATGTTTAGCAAGGTATAGGTTATTGTGAAATGAGTTGTCAAAATAGTTTATGCTGACGAGTTCACAAATAGGAGACAATTTTGAAACTTCTAAGAGTGCTTCTGGTTCAGGAGACAGGCTTCTATAGCTGCAAAAACTCTCGTTCCGAAGTTCTCCAATACAGTTTTCAAAAACATTGTTGTATATACGATTCGAAAGTACATATTTTTTTTATCAGAATCGTAATGACCTAGCGTTGATATTACTATTGATGATTGTATAATGTACACTGAAACTTTATGTGGGCGTTGAATAATATATCAGTCATTTTCTAAATTAAATCTCTTTGTATGAGAGATGTACTGACATTTTCTTTCAGAATATTCAATAGGTTATTTATAAGACACACGCCTTCAGACATGTGTCGCAGTCATGTGTTTGTTTTAATAAATTTGGTGCATCAAGAGCTTTCGGGATATCTTGACGAAGAATGGCAATAATGATAAATTTCAGGCTAGTAATCTGTTTCAAAATTCCTGTTGCCTCAGTTCAGATGTTTATGTTTATACTGCCGGGTTCTTCATTTCGAAGCACTTGAACTATGTGTTCATGATTGGTACGTACAGCCGTAAGAATTACTAAATGTCCTGACCACTGTTGTTCCAATAAGTGCTTGAAAATTATACCATTATATTTAATAAACAACTATAGTCTACGCAGAAAGATATAAAGAGTTTTCAAAGATCCTCCAAAAAGCAATCTGACCTCACTAATATTTTCAAACGTGTGAATTACAACCAAATGGAAACGATGATTGAAGCAGTGCACATAGGGAATTTCTTTTCCAATTTTCAGTTACATTATTTTCTGAAAACAGCCAGTACAGCCAGACACTACTGAAGCACCACCATAGCACTAAGGTAAAATGCTTTCCGGTTTTAAACCAGCATTTTAAGTAATATGAAGAACTGCCTTATCCAAATTCCCAGACTTATAGTCTTAGCTCATAGTTAAAGCGTTAAGACGTTTTCACATGATTTTTGTTTTTACAAACCTCACAATTATTGAAATAGTTTCGGCATTAGTAGGATAACTAGTTCTCTCAAATTTAATTGTGAAAAAAGCGATATTTGAATAACGAATATCATCACATTTGATTTAAAACATCTCTCATAAGTTTTATAATTTTGTACAACAGCCGATGTATACGACATTGCTCAGCATCAGAGAAAATATTTACTTTAATTTTGGTATCATTTGTAAGTGTATATTAAATGGGCTGTAAAAATAATCCAGAAACTTTATTTTCTCTACCGCTGTCAAGACAGGCAAGGAAATAGTCTCATTGTAATCAGCCCGAAGTGAAAGTTCATTAACATATACAAATTCAATAACTTCTAAAATAGCTTATAAGTAATAGCAACTTTTGTTCAGTTGATCTTCATTCACCAGTGTAGGAGAATCCTGGTGTGTTGTTTTGCCTTTCTGCCTTGACTGCAAAATTTCAAAGTTTATGTACTGCAGAATTTCCATGCCTGCTAAAGCTTTTGCTTTATGGCAATATGCTATCTAGTATGTCCTTCAACTTGAAAACTATTTCAGTACTCTGGCTTGTACAAAAATGACGACATAAATAGCAGAAAGCAGATAGAGATTGAACTGAAAGTTCTAGCCCTTGTCTACCATGGGATAACGAAGAACAGAGGTTTCGTAATTTTTTGTAATCTATTGCTTAGGAGATGCGCTGGAGCAGCCACTCTAACAGGCGGGGCTACACTATATAATTTTGGCTGACATGGCAACATATTTAATCAAGTTTGGGAGAGACATGATCTGTAGGTTGCATAACATCACCTGCTAAACAGGTTAGTGGATGATGTAATGTCACAGATTCACTTAACTGTGATTGATTTGAAATGAAAGAAATCTCGGTTTCATCATTTTTGCAGTTTTGGAAGTCTTAGAATTTCCAAACGAAAACATAGACAAGATTGATCTTTGTGAATTCATTGCTTTTTAATTTGAATAGAAAACATCTTTTGTAGTTCAAGCAAAACAAACATAAAATCACTTTAAAGAAAATAAAACTAATAATAGTTGTTTTGAAAAATTGAGTGTTCAAGGAATTTTTCATAGACTGGACGAAATGCTTGTTCCGACTCTATATTTTTAAGCTATTGCATGATTCTGATCAGAGAAATGATGTTTTATTTCACGCTATACACATCTTGAAAGAGAAATTAGCAAAATATGGAACATCAAGCCTAAAACAATACCTGTTGTCATAGGTGCCTTAGGAATGAGAGCAAAAGGCGTTGGTTGCAACCTAGCCCAAATAAAAGGAAACCGCAAAATGGTAGAAATTCAAAAGATAGTGCTCATGGAATCAGCCTATATCCTACGTAAAATAATGTCTATGTAATCCCAAATTTTAAAATAAACTCATAATTTGTTAATGTTTTTTTTTAAACATTCTCTAGAACAATACTCTGTGCAAAATCAAATATATGGCACCGCAAGTATAAGACCAATATGAACTTCTAACTTGAGGTCTCTGGGTGAGACTTGGAACCAACTTGTACAAATACAAAACAAAAGTCAAACTTATAATAATAATAATAATAATAATAATAATAATAATAACAATAACAATAACAACAACAAAAACAACAACAACGATAATAAAAATAATAATAATAACTTTGCAAAGATAAAACGCTATACAAGAAATTGAAAACGAATGAAACTGAAAATAGGTGGGTAAAGAAACGAAGGCATGACCAAGACAGACCGAGAAACCCAAGAGCAAGCACTAAGAGCAAATTACATAAAATACAGAATAGGTAACACAGTAGAAAGTGATAAGTGCAGAAACTGTGGAAAAAGTGAAACCGTATGGCATATTACCAGCCAACGTACTCCACTAGCCCAGAAGGAATGCAAGATACGCCACGACCATATAGCAAGGCTTGTTCAGTGGACATTTTGCACCAAGTATGGACTTGGCAGAGCAAAAATTGATACGACCAATAACCTAAAGGCATCGTCGAAAATAGAAATGCAAAGATTCTGTGGGATTTTATGATTCAGTGCTACCATAAGATACAGAATAGGAAGCCGACATAGTATTAATTGAGAAACAAAACAAACTATGAGGATCATAGATATAGCATACCCAGCTGACAAAAAGGTATGCGATAAGGAAAAAAGAAAAGTCGAGAGATATGACAGGTTATCTTGGTCGATGAAAATGGTAGCAGTAGTACCAATAATTGTCGGAACCCTGGTAACCGTGAGCAAAAATCTTGAGAAGTACGGTGAACAAATAGGAGCTGCAAGAAGGGTGGAGAAACTTGCTGAAAAAGCACTGCTTGGAACCGCTCGTATACCCCGGGAAGTGCTCGAAAAATATGAGGCTCTTACCTTAGTCCACTGGTAGTGAACAGTTGACATTGTAGTACGTCTCCAGCGTTAGAATCTGTGCAAATTACTACTTCTACTACTACTACTACTACTACTACTACTACTACTACTACTACTACTACTACTACTACTACTACTACTACTACTACTACTTATAATAATAATAATAATGATATTAATAATAATAATAATAATGATAATAATAATAATAATAATGATAATAATAATAATAATAATAATAATAATAATATAAATTCCTTAGCAGTTCCAGTTGTTACTTATAGCTTCAATATGTTGAACTTGAATATGAGTGAAGTAAAGAATATAGATAGAAAAATACGCAAGCTGCTGAGTTGTAATAGGATGCACCACCCAAAGGCAGACGTAGATCGCCTTTACCTTCCCAGAGCCCAAGGAGGTCGAGGCCTGATCCAATTTGAACTAGCTTACAAAACAACCACAATTGGACTGGCCAAATATCTCGAAATATCGAATGACTGGATGCTAAAGCTCGTGGAAAATCACGAGAGACGAAAGAAGCTTCATTCTATCATAAAGGAAAGCAAAAAATTTGCTATTGATCTCGTGCAGGATACCCAAACTGAACAACCCGAGGGAAGTACGGCAACTATTGTTGCAAAGAAGGTGAAAATAATGGCGACGAAAAAAGCGCACGAGCAATTGGCTGATAGGTGGGAGGAGAAACCTCTGCACGGCAAATATGTGGCCCGTAGCAAACAAGCTGATGTTGACCAGAAGCAAACCCATCAGTGGCTACGGAGCTCAGGACTAAAAGCAGGTTTCATCCTGGCTGCTCAAGATCAAAGCCTATTAACCCGGAACTACCAGGCCAATGTAATGAAAAATGGAGCAGACCCAAAATGCCGATTCTGCAATGACATGATTGAAACAGTGGACCACCTAATCTCTGGATGTAAAAGTCTTAGCACCAGTGGAGTATAAATTAAGACATGACCCAGTTGGCCAATATCTACACTGGCTAATAAGTCGGCATTACAATATCAAAACTCCCGACAAGTGGTATAATCACCACCCTGAAGCTGTAACTGAAAGAGAAAATGTAACGATTCTGTGGGACTTTCCAGTAGATACAGACCGAACCATCAAAGCCAATAAACCGGATATTTTTGTGAAAGACTAAAACAATAAAGTTTGCTTATTGATCGACATGAGCATCCCCTGTAATCATAATATCTCTGCGAAAGAATTTGACAAGCTCAGAAAATATAAAGACCTGCTCATTGAAAGTGAGAATATATGGAATCTCAAGGCGGTTACAATACCAGTGATCATAAAAGCACTAGGAATGATCAAGAAGGGAACCGAAAATTATATGAGAATGATCCCTGGCTTACCATCCCTGCAAGAAGTGCAAAAGATTGTCTTAACTGGTACATCATACGTATTGAGAAGAGCATTGTCGATGTGAGAACTATTACTATCCATGTATTCTAATTTAACTTTATTTCTATAAAAAAAAAAAATCAATGAACTAGTGAGTTTAGCTTAATGGCCTACCAATGTATACTATGACTTTCTTTGCCCAATGAGTCGGGAAGATACTCGGCAAGAAATGGAAGCAAATTTGAAAGAAGAAGAAAAACCCATAAATAATAATAATAATCATAATATAAATCTGTTCTGCTCTAGGTCCGAATTTTTCGTGGGAGGAGTTCGGGTGCTTAATTTGTTGACACCGAAAGGATGAAATTCAATGTCGACAGCGGTGGTATTTGAACTCGGAAGGTAAAATGTAGTAGAAATCCCGCTAAGCATTTCACCTGGCATGCTAACGACCCTGCCACCTCGCCGCCATATTACTACTACTACAACAACAACTACTACTACTACTACTACTACTACTACTACTACTATTACGTATAATGATAATAATAAAGATAATAATAATAATAATAATAATAATAATAATATAATAATAATAATAGTAATAATGATAATAATAAATCAAGTATGGGTTCAAAATGTATAATACTATTGTAAATCATCTGTTGTATATGGACGATCTGAAGTTGTTTGCTAGAAACGACGAAGAGCTACTCGGCCTGTTAACAACTGTTAAAGAGTGCAGCAATAACACTAGAATGGATTTTGTAATTGGCAAGCTCAAGTAAACAGTTTCCATTAAATTAGATACCGAGACATCCATGAAGGAGCTTGACTCCCGAGAAAGCTATAAATACCTTGGAATAAACGAAGATGGTATAGAACATGCTACTATAAAGGATAAAATACGAAAGTAGTACCACAGAAGAATACGACTCATACTAAAAACATAACTTAACTCGAAAAATCGCATCGAAGCCATTAACACCCTGGCACTTTAATTAGTCCAATACAGTTTCAACATCATTAACTCAAACGGCTGGACAATAAGAGAAGACAACTATTAACATCTAAGAACATGCACCACCCAAAAGCAGACGTTAATCGTCAGTACCTATCTAGAAGTAATGGGGGAAGAGGAATGATGCGGATAGAACTGTGCCATAAGGCCTCCATAATAGCAATGAAGAAGTACATATCTAGTGCAGAGGACTGGATGCTGCAGCAGGTGAGCAAAAACGACTGCAGCAAAAATTACATTGCATTGTCAAAAAGTCTGACAATTATCAAGGGAAATTGGCATTAACCCTGAATTTGATAAAGAGTCTGAAACCACTGCCACGAAAAATGCAAAACGTATCAAACAGACTGCAAAAAGAACCCGCAGAAACAAATTGACGATGGGTGTAGCCAGAAGCTTCTCCATGGACAATATACACTTCGAAACCGGAATGCTGATGTAGACAAATCAACAACACATCAGTGGCTCAGAAGATTAGTACTGAAAGCAAAGACTGAAGATTTCATATTGACGGCACAAGTTCAAAGTTTCCTTACAAAAACTACCAGGCTAACGTTTTTCAAACGCTTCTGTTCCTTAAATGAGATTCTGTGATGAATTCGATTAAACAATAAACCCTCTCGACTTGGTATGTCCTATGCTGACACTAAACGAATAAAAATTCGCCACGATAGTGTAGGACAGTATTTACATTGGAAAACATGTAAACACTACAAAATCAGCAATCCTACCTACAAGTTTGAACATCATTTAACTCATTAATATGTCTTCTGTACTAGTAAGAATACTTATTTTTACAGGGATCACTAGAAAAAGGCAATATTGACAATTGTATGTTTCACTCATGAAGACGGTCGATCTTTCAAACTGTTTTGCTTACATCGTATTACAAAGTATTTATTGTTGTTATTGCTAATATTTCGTTGGTAGTTAAGGCGGCGAACTGGAAGAATCGTAATCACGTCGGGCAAAATGCTTAGCGGTATTTCATCCGTCTTCACATCTTCAGTTCAAATTCTACAGTGGTCGACGTGGCATTTCATCTTTTCGAGGTCGCTAAAATAAGTGCCAATTGTGTATAGAGACCGATGTAATCAACTTACATCCTCCTCGGAAATTGCTGGTCTTAAGCCAAACTTTGAAGCCAATGTTTCGCTGTTAGGTACAGTTGAGTTCGAATGATCTAATTTGACGTTTATAAATGCTAAAAATTTTATGATTTTTAGAGGATTAAATTTAGCCTATTTTTATTTTAAAAAAACCCATTTCTTCAGCGTTTTTCGTGTGTTCATGTTCTTTCTCCGTCATAAAAAACCTATAAAGCTTAACTTTATAACGGTATGGATTTAGCGTGCAGTGGTTCTTTGCTGAAAAAGATCTAAACAAATTTATATTTTATTCAGACGTTCTTGGTAAATATCCAAAATTCTAAGAGTGAAATGAAGACAAATCTACCGGTGGTAACATTCGGCAGCTTGAACAGCAACAGCAACTAAAATTGCAAGAAGTAGTAGTAATAGTAGTCGTATTAGTAGTCGTATTAGTAGTCGTAGCAGCAGCAGCAGTTTATGTTATAGTAGTAATTGTGGAGGTGATGGTAGCAGTAGTAATAGTACTGACAGTTGTGGTAGCAGACATGGTCTTACCAGTAGTAGAGATGGTAGTTGAAGTTGTGGTCGTGTTGGTAGTAGTAGTAGTAAAATGGGAAGAGAAAGACAAGAGAAAATGCAATGCAACAACACACAAATGTCAACGCCAAGCCAGAGATGTTATGAAACAGAAATTTACGAATTATTTCATATTTAATGTGCTGCCTAAAAGGCTGAAGAATACCGAAACTAGGACACCTATTGACCTGCGAAAAAGTGTTTTTCTTTTTTTATTTTGCAAAATTATGTAAAAGCCTTTTTTCTAATTTGAGATTTGTTATTAGTAAATCCTATAATATCGTGCTTGCTTATTAAATTAGCAGCTATAAAGATTTGGGTAACAATAATTGTAATATGTATAATAAACAGTAATATCCGAGGACATTTCATGTTGAAACTGAAAATTGTAAGATGAAATTGTACATTTTTCTGAAGAATTTGAAATGTTAAAGTACACATTGGTTGTATTGAAATGCAACCTCATGAATAAAATCTCTGGAAGCTATATTCTTAGGTATTATACTTTGTGGGTTGTTTTCTATTATTTCTTTCACTTTACATCAAGAAGTTAGCAATATCAATTATGGATCAAAATCGAAGACAATTTTATTGTTATTCGGCTACAGTAAGTCGGTGAAGTTTTAACAAGTCTTAATACGGATATTTGAAATAAAAATATAAGATTGTTGGAAGTTTTAACTGAACCATGAAAAACAATTTATTTTGAAAGCGTAGTTTTTCCATCTTGAGATTCTACAAATCTACGTGAGTAATATTGAAGTTGAAGTAGTTGGAGAAAACTATATGCATTGTAACACAATTGTCATCTCTTTTAGTGTGAGAGTTGTAACTTATTATTTCTATCTTTCTGTTAAGGACTGAAAGTACTCTCGTAAGCGTATGAGAAAATACTATATCAAGTATTTTCGTAAATCCATTGTACAATATATTATTAAAACTATTTGAAATATTTTCCAAAAATTATGTATGGAGCAAATGCTTAAAGCAACTTTAACTATAAATTGAATGCAAAAATATTCTGTATGATATTATTTTATTTTGCTCTGCCAATCGTAGTAGTACTTTTCCAAATCTCAATATTCTGTGAATGGACAGGTAGTAATCCTTTAGACGTTGTCAAGAAAGTCAACCATTATTACTTATACATATTTTTTTTTAAACACATAGAAAGGGTTTTGTTGTAACTTACCGCCAGTTGGTGAATAGATAAGAATGAAAAAGAATTATTTCAAAAAATATATATCACTCTATTTTCATTTGAATTAACACCAGTATACTATTTATTTAATGAATACGGTTTGAAAAGTAATTTAAAAAATCAATAATTGATGCCAACGTAATCATTAACCGGTGTAGATATATAATTGTTTCATTATTGTATCAGTTGAATCATTATACCGTTTACTATCATTATTATAATTTTATGACATTAGTTGAAGACTTCCTTTATGTACGATGGTTTAACATATTTTTTCACATTCTTTCCCTTCCATTTTCATATTACCTATACTTCCAACAACGCCTGTTAGTTTTCTGGCTTTAGGGAATGCAACGAATTACTGTCCACGCATAAATACTTGTTTAGGTACAAAAACCTATATCTTTGACCCTTAGACTTATAAATTGACCTTGAGTAATCTATAACAGGAAACTCAGTTCCTTGTGAAGTAAAAGGTCAATTTGTTGCGCCTAGAGTAGAAATCAAAGAGTCACCTTGTTACGGCGGGTATCAGTTTAATTTTGTGTATCCGCGTTCACCCACAATGCAAAGTTCTACTTATTTAGAAACGTTTACAGCAATTACTATACGGTTTATAGTTTTCTTGAAGTAGAAAAAACCCTAGTTATTGCGCAATACCATTATAACTACTTCTATTTTAAAATCTAAATTGTGGTGGCATTCCAGATGGGGTAACTGACATTGATACTGTCGTTGTGTTGCATTCTTTATTTTCCTGATCTTTTTACAAACAATTTGATCTAGACTAAATTACTTTTCATCATTTTATGTTAGACGTTCTAAAATCTCCACAAGTAAAGAAAGACATCCTAGATATGCTAGTTCTCTTTCTGTAATGCTTCTCTGAAAGAATATGATTTACTATAGAATTTTCAATGCATATATGGTACGGTACTTCAAAATTATCTGTTGTTAATTCAGATGTAATACCAGTGGTAACATCTCAAGCAGAGACAACTGATTTATCGAGATCCTTTGTTTTTATATCTCTCATATTTTGGGTCAGACAGTATATTCTGAAGTTCTGCGGCGGCGGCGATCATTGAAAGCATATATGAATAGCAGCGATCGTTTCTGCTTATGGAAGAATAAATATAACTTGTTTATAACCCCACGACCTATAAGATGAACGTTACACAAAAATCAGTGCTGATATCAATAATATTGAGAAGTTCTTTGGCGATGATATGAATGGGAAAATTAGGTGACATAGTTGCTTTATCAATGTGAATAAAAATCTGATGTCTTAAGAGGAGGCTTTCCCAACGATAAGTAATATATTACAACCATCAACATTGTCCTAAGCGTTCGTAAATACAAAGTAAAATCGAACAACAACAAATATAACAAAAATAACAACAACAAAAATATCATCAATAATAACAACAATAATGGCTTCAAATTTTGGCACAAGGCCAGCAAATTCGAAGACGGCGTAGTCAATTACATCTACCTCAGATAAAAACTGTCATCCCACAAAGGATGAAAGGCAAAGTTGACCTCAGCGGAATTTGAACTCAGAACTTTAAACTGGACAAAATGCCGATGAGCATTTTGCCAGACGTACTAACGGTTCTGCCAGCTCACCACCTTGATGATGCTGATAACAATAATCCTTTCTACTATAGGTACAAAGCCTGAAATTTTTGTGCGTGTGTGTGTAGGGCAGATAGTTGATTATATCGACACCAATACTCAACTGGTACTTATTTCATCGATACCGAAGGATGAAAATTAAAGTTGAACGTGATGGAATTTGAACTCTGAACGTAAAGAGGAACGAAATACTGCTAAGCATTTTGCCCGGCTGAAATAGATTCTGTTGTATCATCTATAGTTATAAGTCAACCATTGGACATTTTTAGCCAGCTAACCAGTCGATTTATGTATAATTATTTCGATAAATCAATCAATCCATCACGTAGATGTGCTTGCATTCCTTTGTAGCACTTCACAATATCATCAATGGCATGCCCTTACTGCTGGAAACGTGGTTCTAGAAGGGTGAGTGATAACAAGAAATGAAGTGAAATTTGAATCAGTGATGTGTTTTTATTATTGGCATAATCACTTCGGAGATATATCAAAATGTATGAATTTTAAATTCCTTCCCTAAATTTAACTAACCGTGAAGTAAACACCTTTGCCCCATGCTTTTCTACTACTTTCTTCCTTTCCATTTATGTCACCCGGACCTAGCCAGCATCATTACCCTTTAAAAATTGCTTATCTGTTTCAATTTTTCTGATCCTATCAACCAATAAAACAAATTTAATTTAACTCTTCTCCCGTTGCCTACTTTTTAAATCAACGTTCCACACATCGTGTAAACATACCAGTAAACATTAGTCTCTTAGTTATTTGCAGCAATAAAGTTATGCACGCTCGATTAAGATAAGGAATTTCTTTTCTGAAACTTAACTTCCTCTCCATGCATTCATTGTTTTTATATGCATAGCTCCACATTAAAAATATACAACACTTTTGCTGTTTTGATGACTGACACGCACTCATATAAGACTCACGTATATATTTTTTTAGCTCTACGATTCACATTGAAGAAAGTTTGAAATATATATTATTAAACCACCCTAAACTTAGAGAGTGTCTATCATATATAATTGACGCAGTTGTTTAAAGGCTGCGGATTCATAAAGATTTCGTACGTACATTAGCCTCTGAAAAATTTATATACGCTATAATAAATGTATTCACAATCAAGACTCGAATAGCTGCATTTAGAATATTAAAATTTACAACACAAATTTACAGACAGCGCGGGCAGTTTGGTGACGTTTTGGAGCACAGACTAAAGATTCTTCTCTTATGTAACCCTATCTCAGACATACATGCTAAAATGTGTTTTTTATTTGCTAATGAATGTTTAGTCATTTTGAGATTACTGAATCATATTTACTCAAGTATGCATATATATATATATATATATTTTACACAATCAGAATAAAGCAGATATTTACCAAAAGTGGCTGAACTAAACATCCCTAATCATACCTATTTCTTTACTATCCACAAGGGGCTAAACACAGAGAGGACAAATGAGGACCAACAAACGAATTAAGTTGATTATATCGACCCCAGTGCGTAACTGGTACTTATTTAATCGACCCCGAAAGGATGAAAGACAAAGTCGACCTCGGCGGAATGTAGCGGCAGACGAAATACGGCTACCGATTTCGGCCGGCGTGCTAACGATTCTGCCAGCTCGCCGCCTTACCCCTAATCATACCATTATTTTGCCCAACTACTGAGCATCAAAGTAATACATTTGCTTGTTGTTCATACACTTGTTTTCGCCTTTTGTTTTTTGATACATTTCATCTATACACACATGCACAGGCACACACACAGACACAAACACTGTCTAGAGGTAACTAAGGCTCAACCATATAATGTAAAAATTCAGATAATATTAGCAATTTATTGCGGAGGTGGGAGGCTTAATACTTAGAGTATTCGCCTCATGATAATAGGTACATGAGTTCGATTCGTTGTGGAGCCTCTTTGTTTCCATAAGCTTGACACTTTATTTCACGTAGTTCCAGTCCATTCAGTTTGTCAAAGTAATGTTTACCTATAACTGAAAGAGCTAGACTTGTCACAATCTGTGTCATGCTGAATCCCTCTGAAAATTACGTTGACAGCATGCGTGTTATTTGAGTGGTTAGCCACTTGAACGTTAGTTTCAAAAGCAGGCTGTTCCGTTGATTGGAGCTGCAAGTACACTCATCGTCATCACCGCTGAAATGTCAGAGTAATTTATTGTATACTCGAAAATATCTATATCGACATTACGTTACTTCCAGAAGGCTTAACACAATTTCGTAATAAGCTCATGTTGTGTATCATATATCCCGATATCGCGATTCCTCTACTTTACTACCTAATGGGCTTCACCTGACACCAGCTTTAAGTAATCTATATCGTATCAGACACTAAAGCAAATCAATTCAAATATGTGTAAAATGGCCGGCATGAATAAAGCACTAGCAAGAGCCGAGTGTTTATGATGAGAGCGCCATTACCGATTAGTAGACGCCGTTTAGTCACGCGCTCTGCGGGAGCACAGACCCAGTCATACACACTCACATACACGCATATACAATGTCACTAGCAATGGCCGTTCATACGAACAACATTAATGTTCCTTCACATCATATGGTAGGGTTAGAAATTTGTAATTTAAATTGAGGAAAACCCAAAAGAAAATGCATAGCGTTCATTTATTTGATACTTTTTTATCATTTACGAATTTCTTAAAATTATTTGTTGGTCATGGTATAGTACTAAATCATTCTTTCTAGAAATCTTCAGTGGGTTCTGATCTATGAATTATCACACACACACACGTGCATATGCGTATATATATATATATATATATATATATATATATATATATATATATATATATATATATATATATATGTGTGTGTGTGTGTGTGTCTCTGTGTCTGCGTGCATATATATATATATATATATATATATATATATATATATATATATATACTCTGTTGATGTTGAAATTCCAATGAAAAAGCCTTGGTTATAGATTAGAAACCGGCTCTTTCTCTATTGGCAAGAAATCTTGGAAAAAAAAACTGAATAATGGCATACATATATGTGTTTGTGGAGGTGTAACTATGGCGTAAAATAATTGTTTCACAATTAATGATTATTGAAAATTGCTGTGTAAATTATACAAGCATTTATTTATCGAACTTCATTTTTTTACATTTTTAAACAAGTTTGTTACTTCTCATCCATCACTATGTAATTGATAAATCACTCACAATAATTCTAATTCATTCAAATATTCGGAGAAAAAAAAGAACCTCCACACCTCCCTGAAGCAAAATTTCTGAATGTTTTTATTTGAATCCATATTTAAATACCATTATATGAAAAGCCTTATCTACATATATACCTCCAATTACATACCATAATTACCACTGCATCGTAGACATAATGAGATATTTTGGTAAGCCCTAATCGATATTCCTTTGTGTACCATTACGCATGTGTTTAGTTGACGCTAGATATCTACATAATGACCAGATTAAGTAAGAGAATTTCTGAATAAGATTAATTTATACTGAATACGGAATATAGCATTTCAAACTGATGCCCTGGTATATTCATGGTAATTGTACAATCATATATAAATATATATGTGTGTCTGTGTGTGCGCGCGCGTTTATGTGTGAGTGAGTGTACCCACATATGTGCTTATATCTATATGGAAATGCATATGCACACGCAAATATGTGTACTTGAGGTGGCAGCTCACATCTATTTATCCGAAGTGCACGTTCTCGATCATCAGATAGGATACGAAGTGTGCATTTCAGATCCAGTCTGTTGGTTGAGAACGCCAATTTCCAATAACCATACGTGAGGTGTCAACTCTAATAGTCGTTAATAACTCCCCTTTCTTGGCACTTGGTATTGTTTTGAACGCCTTGTCTGTATATACATACACTATAGACACATATAGCCATACATATATAAATATATATATATATATATATATATTATATATATATATATATATTATATATATATATATATATATATATATATATATATATTTATATATATATATATATAAATGTATATATATATATATGTTTTAATGTACACAGTGTACGGTTAATAGCACTTGTTTGGGGTGATAGTTACGTTGACTGACCCTCTCTCTCTCTCCCTTTCTTTCTCTCTCTCTCTTTATGCATACACACACACACACACATACATAGTCATAAATGAATGTGCATAGAGTGGGATTTCAGAGTAGACGTCGAATATTGTGCCTGAGAAAGAAAGATGATTTTATATGTCGAACTAGTTATGGTCATTAACTTTTAGACATTGACCTATTTTCGAAAATAGCATAACTCATGTAAAACATGTTTAAAGCTGTACTTTGAATAGCATGCATAAAGAATTTTGCAAAATTATATTTTCCCAACATGCCTAATTTGCATAAATAAGATTATTCTTTTATAGATCTCTCTAACAATGGAATAAAACGCAGATACAGGGATAGCTATCGGTTTGCTCCATATGCTCCATTGGCGTATCTTTTCTTGAAACAACTTTTTCGCACACCTGTCTTTTACCTTCTGTCTTATGATCTACACCCATGTAACAATTCACCCATCATGTTTACCGATATAAATGTCATAATCTAACCTATTACACCTTGCTTTTATTGATTATACTTCTATCCCATTATCTATGTACCTGATCAATTGCTAAACTACCTATGCCCACTATACCCAATCGTCATTATGTAAAAATAAAAACTTCCTTTTAGCTGTAGTTGAAGCTGGAATCTTAGGTTCAAGTCGACTTTGATGACTATATGTATATACCCATTACTTTATCTCTTCCTGTCTAACTAACCTTGTCCATCCAGTCGCCATGATTGACGGCTAACTCCAAAAGTTTTTTCCTTATTCTCTGTTTATTTCCTCGAGTTCCTTTCTGTTGAACAGCGTAGACTCGAAACCTAAAAGACTTTGTCACCTTGCCGAGAGTGAAACTAATGCACCCCTGCTTGTTGTTTTTGCACCTATCTTCGTCTTTTCTTTTTCTGTAAATTTCAGCCCTCTCTCTCTCTCTCTCTCTCTCTCTCTCTGTATATATATATATATATATTATATATATATATATATATATATATATATATATATATACATAATAATATGCGTGTGTGTGCGTGTATTTATCTATGTGTCCGCGTACGGGTGTCTATTTGAATACGTACATATATGTGCTTTTGTTTTTGTTTGTAGCCCCACCACACCTCGACTACGACAGCTGGTTTGTTTACTTCCAATTAACTTTGTCATCTCTCAAAATAAGTGAAAGTATCAGGACCATGTTCAAAATGTATTGAGGTCAAGTTGATCCTCAACGACTCTTCATGGTAGTGCCCCTGTATGGCCCTGATCCAATAACTAAATGTAATAAAATATAAGAAATAAAAATACATGTATACCTATAATTCTGCTAAAACTTAAAATTTTATATTTTCGTTTAAGTTTATATTAATTTGTATTCAAATTTGATATTTTTTATACAATATATTTTGCGATCATAATCATGTTTTTGGTGACATTTACCAAAGTTATAAAGCACATGAAGCTTGAGGTGACAAGCATCCGTACATGCTTCTATGCACAGGATATTATTGTTTATGTAAAATTTTAATTACAGTCTAAGCTCAGTTGTGAAACGCAAGTTGATAACTTGTTTAGCTTAGGCGTATTTTCCTCCATCTTTGGAGATAAGCAGATATTCCTAAATTCAATCGAACCTTTATATTTTAGCTAAAGAAATTGCAAAATATCACTCCATCTATATATACGTGTGAGTGTGAGTTGATCGTCAGAGTTGCAAAACAGATTCAGTAGCCGAAGAATCGTTTCTTATAGGGGTATGAATAATAATTCTTTCTGAAGCGTTGGGCAAAAACCTCAGTTTATATAGTCAGATCATAAGCAGAAAAATTCAAAATTTGCTAAGGAAAACGTGCTTTGAAGAGAAAAATCGATTATGTAAACACAAAAGGCAGACACACAGAAAAATATGTTTCATTATGCATAGATAGATACATGCATATGTGTGTGTGCATTTATATATGCAATAAGTCGGTACATTACCGTGCATATACATATATATTAACATATCTACACACAGTGTATATACATAGAACTATACACACACACATACATATATATATATTTATAGGTTCAGCAAAATAACGTACTTAATCATTATGAGATAAAAATCAACGTTTAATGACATGAATTACATTTGAACTACTTTGTTTAGTCATCAGATAATGCAGTATTTTGATGGGTTTGTATATTGTACAATGCTCAATTCGTGAATCATTCAGGATCACATAACATGGTGTCTCTTCGGGTAAACGGGGAAAGAGCGAAAGAAATACAAAAACGAATACTACACGAAATGTAAAAAACATCTTAAAAAAACTTTAAGGAAATCGCGTAGTGAAAATGCAATAAAATCCATTTTTGGATATTTTTTTAACGTATTTTAAAGCTGTTAAATAAAGAATATTGGTAAAGAAAGATTATCGTTGGATGTATACAATGTTTAAACTACGTGATGTCATCTAAAGAAACTATGCCTACTTATGAGGGGTCTGTCGAATATAGGAAAGGTAAAAGTGCAATCAGGTGAGGAGGATATTTTATGAACAGTTGTAAAATTCAAACTTTCGTGCTCCAATTTACACTGGATTAGTTTTCTTAAGCCACATGATGTATTCTTTTATTTCTTTTAAAAGAATTATCTAAGCCACTTCGGGAATTGTCTTTTCTTTGGAAAACATTAATATTCTGTTATACACATATACGTATTCATATCGCATTAGATAGAAATTTATATATGATGTAAATACTCACACTTATAACACAAACAAATACGCAATCTCATATATTCATACTTACGCATGCATATAAACTTGGTGTAAACGTGAAGGTGACAGTAAGTTTGTATAAATGCAATTTATCACACGTCTATTCCCATGTGTATGCAATTGCCTGTATTTATTTTATCTTAAAAATTACTATAGTCAATTGTAATGATTTTTTTTATCGGCAGAAAAAAATTATTTAAGAATGTACAATCAAAAGACTTGTATAAACAGTTTTTCAACGAAAACTTCATATTGATTTTTTATGGTTTCTATTTTGAACATTTCCTAAGATAAATGAAGTGTCTAAGAATGGCACTTTTAAATATTATATGCCCTGGGTTCGTTTTAAATAGTACGCAAAATATTCACTTCTCTAATCATTCAGATTTTCTGTCTGCTTGTTTGCAGAAAATAAAGCCAAACAGAAAATTATTGAAACGAACAACAATGAAAAGCAAAAATATATGATAAAATAAAATTACAATAAAACTTAGTGTCTGTTGTTAATATGTCTTACGGAACACACAGCAGTCATAATATTCATTGTTCTTCAATAGCATCATCTATTTGCTTTCAGCTTCCCACACAGGATAAGTAAGGGCGAAGCCGTCTTTATAATTTAGTCCTAGATAGTGGCACTTATGTTACTGTGCATTAAAATTAGTAGGAATAAAAATGTTTTACAATACCTCGTTTTTTTAAACAAATCACGATATATTTCGAGATGTCATTGGCATTTAAAAACCTTTTGTTTAAATAAATTTAGTAATTAAATATTAGTTATGTAGATTGAAAGTCAAGGCTTGGTGTTTAACTCAACAACCCTAATCAATGAAAATCAAGTGTTCTGTACTGCATTATAATGGTTTTATTTTATGAAATTCTGCTTCTTATTGTGTTTCATAGTATCTGAAACTAGAATGTCTTAAATATAGAAATAGCGCTTCAGACCACAACTGGAAAAAATATATATATAGTTTGAGGAAGTATATTTTAAAGATTCATTGGTAATAGTTTTATTAACTTTTAAATCCTAATATATATTTCACCATAACATATACTAAAGAAAATACTAAATTCAAACTTTCCATAGATGTAGATTCATCCATAGTGCAGCATTTCCAGAAAGTTCCATATTGGGAAGTTTGTTATATACTGTTACTAATACTAGAGGTCTGAGTTAAAAAAATCTTGAGCTTTGAGATATAATCTCATTAGCTGCATTAGAAATGTCAACATTTGAGAGGTCAATCGTAAAAACTAGCTCAACTAGTCATACGCTTTTTGCAAGAACTTATGGTGGCATCAGTGTCCAGATAAATTATCAAAATGCCGAGGTAAAACAAAAAATGCCATCTATTTAGCGCTGCAAGGAGAAACAAATGTATCTTCAACGAAATCGTGTTTCGTGTTATGTTGAGACGAGGGAAACGAAGCAAAGCATTGTTGTAGGGAAATATTATTTAGGTATGTCTATAGATGCCTTAATTCGCAAGTATTATAATGTAATATACTAGTGGTACTTGTGTTTTTGGTATACGTGACTCTAAAATTATTGCGATTCGAAAAGCATGTTTTGTGAATATAAATAGTCGGTAGGCACTAGGAAGCAAATATTTGGCACAGTGGCAGGTTTCAATATTGGAGCTAGCAGTTTACTATACGATGTTTCAAAAGTACATAATATTTGTAGGATGTTATGCTGCAAATATACGAATTAATTTTTTCTACTGAGCAATTTCAGATGTAGCTCACTCATACTGTAAATGACGGGCCAGACAAAGAAATGCTCGGTAGCACAGAAAAAGCTGGATCGGGGATGTGTCCAAATTGAATGGAATTATAGACCTTGAGAAGCAAATAAACGACGGAGGTGGAAGACGTGAAGAAAATGAATTTCGCTGTTGAAGGAGAGCGGAGAATGAAGATAATAGGCGTCAAGATGGTCGTCTCAATTTATTGCATTTTTTAGATGATAGAGAATAGATGAATAAATGTGTAAGCAGTTACAGATTCAACTTAGCCACATAGATATCAGCACGCAATATATCCATGTCTATATATTTGCCATCCGCTTTGGCTACGATATCGAGCGGGTTACGATGGCATAGAAATGCAGAGAGTTGAAGATGCTAACGTGATGAAAGGATTCTTATAGTTAAAGATATTACGTGCAATGGAACTATTTAGTAAATGGATTCAAAAATCTCTACTTGGCCTGGGATTCATTGTTACCAATGGCTGACCAATGAGGATTAAAGAGCAATCAGAATTACTTTGTTGACCAAGCTGAAACTGAACACTACAAGCAGTGAAATGTATAGAGTATACATCTAAATTTTCGCATTGGTGAGTGGTTTGTCGGAATAGAATAGGTAAATTTTTACTTTGGTGCGGCCTGTGAGGGGGATGTGAGCTGTTTGGATTGCATAGTTTGAGTTTAAGTTGTTAGTGCAGATTATGTATAACATCTATGTATCCCGGTTAGATATATTTGTGAGTGAGTTTCAGTGGAGATGAGATTAGAAAGATATATAGCATCTTGGTAGTTTTCAGTAATAAAGAGAGTAAAAAGTTGTTTGGGCATTGATACCAACTTTGGAGAAAAAACTGTGGAGTGTTATAAGGCGTGTGTATGTGAAATAATAACTAAATCCAGTTTTCTGTATAAAAATTCTGGGAATTCCATGAGCAAGTGGAATATTGAAAAGAGGGTCAGAGACAGTGAAATGTGTTAAAACTCAAAGAAAGAGAAATACAAGTGTAGTTGATTTTATACTGTAAGAATGAATAGCGAGTTCTAAGCAATTAAGATATTGGTTATTCCTCGAAGAAGAACAAAGAGTAAAAACAAAGACTGTTCCGTAGAAACAATTTTAGAGTGGCGTCCTATACATTTCATGATGGTGTTTTAATGTCGTTCTATGTGCAGCTACAATAGAGTCGTATTTATTTATGTTATTATATGGCGTATATTTACGTAGTTAATACTGAAGTGAGAGACATTACTGATTCCTTGCTGCTTTATGATGTAACTGGCATAATTATGCGTAATCAAATAAACCACTCATAGTATGTTTAACATCAGAAATATTTCCTCTTTATATTCAGTGTATGCACTTATATATCCACAACAAGAAAGACTCTCCTGTTTGTATATATTCCATATTCTCTTTGCACTCAGTTTATGTTTTTTTTCCCCCTTTCTTTAAAATATATTTAGTTTGTAACATCAGCATGTGATATACCTTGAAAGATACGTTTACTGTTAATTTTTCGATTTTCTTCAAATTATGATATGTATAATTAAAGTTTCCAAACGTAACTTGTTGCAACTTTACTTCAATAAATGCTTCATCCATTACACATATTTCATCCTATACTTGTTCCAAATTATATTTGCAGGTGGTTCCCTATATATAACCTCATAAATATTGTATATTTCGTTATAGTCAATACAATTTATCAATTTTGTGTTTGTGTGCGTCTTTCTTTGCAAATATATTTTAAGAATTTATTTATTTTTTTGTTAATACAATATATTTGTTTCAAAATTGAATGTAAAATATTTAGGCCTATCGAGATCCTTTCCTACAGAGTTACATATAAATTATTCTTTATAAATAGCTACGTTAAAATTTCATTCCAAGTTTTCCGACATAAGTATTTTTCATTATAATCACTATTTCTATTCCATTAAAGATCATAAATATTACTTTAAGCAGTTTTAAATCAACGTAACTTTTATTCATATTTATTCGTTTACGCTGTTTATTCATATATACTGTTATATAATATAAAGCTATACGAGTTTAGAAAAAAGTGCAAATTACTATATTTTCTAGAAAAAAAACATTCTAAACTTCAGTGAGCGCAGACAATTTTCCATTTGTCGAAACTCTAATTGTTCACGTGACATGGCATCATTTTGAAAGGTAAGAAAGCATCGGACTATGTATGCGTAGCTGATACGGCAATTTGCTTGTTACTACTTTAACAAACCTCCTCAACATACATCAATTCCTCTTAACTGTGTATGAATATATCCTAAACAATCAGAAGTTTTAATTTATTAAATAGCAAGTTACATTAGAAAGCGAAGAAAATAAAAACAAGCCGTATATGGGAGCTCGACTCCAGAAAATTTTACTACTAGAAATAACAGCCAAATACTTCTCAAAATACCCTCTTCTGTCATTTTATAATGTGACGCTGTTTAATATGTTTTTTTGTTTATAGCTTAATCAGGGTGGAAAAGGCTGTTCTTATGTTTATTCTGAGAAACAGACAGTGGTGGGATGAAGTGAGAAAGTTATAATAAAACGGATATCGAACCTGAGTATTTTCAACAAACAGAACACCACTAAAATCGCATAAAACAGGAGAGGTTTGTTTAACCGGGTGACAATTGTAATTTAACACTAAATAACTCCGAATGAAAAGTCAGAACAAATATTACAAGCGGTTATTAGACACAGAAACACCCGCACGCACGCCCACACTTTTAACACACTTTTACACTCAAATATTAAAAATATTAAAAACAAAACAAACTCTCAACAATCATATCTCTCGTTTATAGAGACTTACCTGCAGAAGCCATATGAAAATGACGCACCAGCTCAACAAGAATGCGATTGATTGATCTTTATCGGAACCCCCAAACTCTAGTTTCAGGATTCTCGTGTTAGTATATTGCAGAGCGTTTACATAATTGTTGGACTAAGAAAATGTCTAGAGTCTAGAGGAGATAATATAACAGTTCTCTTACTGTTTGTTGTATCTATCTATTTATCTATATCACTTTCTTTCTCTCTCTCTCTCTCTCTCTCTCTCTATATATATATATATATATATATATATATATATGTGTGTGTGTGTGTGTGTGTGTATGTGTGTGTGTGGGGGGTCGTGCGTGTGTGTGTGTGTGTACAGTAGCAGCCTTAATTCAAGGGCCAGTAAGTAGAAGTGTATTGAAATATGTATTATATAAGAATAACAATAGTTTGGGACTAGGTATTTTACACACATATATATCTACTATCTATCCTTCGTGAAAATTTCAACCGAACGGAATAAATATATATCTTAAATTATGAGAAAATAAACAAATAATATTCCAAACCCCTACGGCCAGATGTTAAGCGTCAATGAAAAATGGAACAGAACAAAAAAGAAACCCTTGCTATTAATATTTTGGGGACATTCTTTTGCTACAATGACATCCTTACATCTGTTACCATAGGACTAAATTAATTTCTTGCCAAATGATAGAGTAATATTGTACCATTCGTTTTTCAGTAATTCTCAGAGTTCATCTAGACTCCTTGGACTTTGTCTTCACGCATCATCTCCAATAATCTTCCAAATATTTTCTATAGAGTTGAGAACTGGACTTTGAGGTAGCCAGTCCATGGGATCAACCCCTTCATCACTCAAAAAGCTTTGACTCTCTTCGCAGTGTGATAGGGAGAGTTGTCCTGCATGAAGATAGGAGGTTGAACGGACGACGATCGGTGGTGTGGATGGGCATTCTGTTTAAGAATCTGCTTGTAGGTTTCAGCGTTGACAGTTCCTTGTAGGCGAATGAGTAGACCTGGACAGCAGCTGAGATCACTCCCCATACTATTACATTTCCTCCTCCAAATTTCACTGTTTTCTTCACACCTGCACGAGATAACCTCTCGCCACATCTTCGTCGGACGTACATCACGCCTCCGGAAACAATCACTTTAAACTTTGATTCATCACTAAAATGAATTTTCGACCAATGTTCTTCTCTCCAAACGACATGTTAGTGAGCGAAACGAAGACAGGCACTTCGATTCTTCCTGAAGATCAGATGTTTCTTTGCCAGTGCCTGACCAAGCAACCCAGAACATGGTAACCTCCGATAAACTGTTTTGTGCCATACGTTGACATCGGAAGTTGCGATAAAGTCGCGGAGCTAAGGTCGCGGATTATATAGCAGCACTATTAAACAAATCCTTCAGTGACATTCTAACCATAATATGATCCTGTCTTGGTGAAGTTTTACGATGTCTACCGGTTTTAGGTTTAGAATCTGTCGTCCCGATAACATAGAACGAGCTATATAATTCAATGCACAACACTTCTAGAACTTTCTACAGTAGTTGCTATCACAGAATTTGACATGCCCTCTTGGTGATGGCTCACAAACCCTTGTTTTCATGACAGGACACCGGTCGTCTCTCACAAGCAACCATGTTGACAGTTGGTACGATCTTACAAAGTAACGGTTAGCTCATTAACATTTTTCTAAACAACAAATACCTCAGTTGGTAGTTCAGTTTTGTAAGTGACCCTTAACTTTTGGCCACTGTAATTTGGAAGTTTGTTTATTTCCTTATAACGTACGAAACGTTTATTCCATCCACTTGAAATTTTTGCGCAAGATACATATCAAATATATCTATGTGGAAATTATCTACTCTCAACGTAATGTAAATCTTTTATATCAACCATTTCAATACAACATATATATATATATATATATATCTATATATATATATATATATATATATATATATATATATATGATGGGACAAGAACGCAAAACATTCAAATAGACGGTACAAAAAACACGGACGGGTCATTCGAAGCCTCTAATCTTCAGTCAAGAACCGGATCATCCTCGCAATTTGAGAATGCTCAAATATGGCCAGCCCCAAGGAAAAACGAAGCTACGTGCATTATGTTTCTTGGAAAAAAGATCGAATGTATACGAAATAAGGACAGAAAAACGGACGATGTTACACGAATATAAATACAATATATATATATATATATATATATATATATATATATATATATATATATATATATATATATATATATATATTATATATATATATATGTTAGTTAGTTAGTTAGTTAATTTGGCTCAAAAGCAAATTTTGTATATATATATATATATATATATATATATATATATATAAGATTAAAGGATCACGGTGTAGGAAGTTAGTGAGCTTCAAGCAGTCCGTAGTAGATATACAAGAAAAAAACACCCTCCAGGGAAAATAGTGGTTTATTGGTGCAGACGGTTGTGAATTCTTTCGAAGTACGATAAACTGTAAAAAGGTTATTTTATAGCTCACGGTTAGCAACTGGGGTTGCTATATATCCGAATACACTTGTAAAATTAAGAAATGGAGTAGATAAAATCCATGCAACTTATGTTTTTAATAGCTAGCGGAACCTCGGAATCAGTAATTACCCAAACGAGGAGAAGACCGCAAGATACCCTTCAGGGCAAAGATTCCTTGATTACATGAAGTTTCCACTGTCGTTAGGAGATCCCGTGTTAACTCGCTGGGGATTCGATCGAAATTTGTAGAAAGCACAGTTCGAAAGGAAACATGTATGTGTGAAGAACTGTGCTTTCTACGCATTTAAATCTTATCTCCTGGAAGTTAAAACAAGATATCCTTATTACAATGTAATCTTCCTGTAATCACAGTATCCTTGGCCTACCGCGTAGCTTGCGGTCTACCCCCCATTTGTATAATTACTGCATCCGAGGTTCCAGTAGCTATGAAACATACGTAGCCTGGATTTTTATCTACTCCATTCCCTCATTTTGGATATATATATATATATATATATATATATATATATACTGTTGTGTCTGGGGAGAATCATTTACTTTTTATGCCATATAATTTAACACATTCACCAGTAAAATTTTCACTTATTTCTTATTTTCTATTTTCATATCTATTTCCCTATAAGAGGAAATTTTACCGGTGAGTGTGTTTAATTATAAGGCACAAAAAGAAAATTACTCTCCCCAGACACAACAGAATATGCTTCAACACACGAACACATATCAAGAATCTTGCAAACCAAATCTAGAAACGATATATATATATGTATATATATATATATATATATATAGGACAAGCCGTTCTCTCTCTCTCTATATATATACGACCTTATTGAGCTTATTCATCTAGCATATTGAACTAGCTCCCGACTTCACCCGGGTTCGAACCAGTGGTTGCCATACTCTACATGGCTCCCATCTATTTAACTGGGCACACGAAAGCTGCCTAGTTGACTACTCACAACTTGGAATTTTATGTCCGTCAAGGCTTCCACACCATCTCACCGATTCTTTCCCCACTACTGTAATCTTACAGAGAGGAGGGAAGCCAGGGCAAATCTCTGGAAAATGGGAACATCATGATCTCAAACGCACGCAAATGATCCCTAAAATACATATCTGGTTGTACATCAGATAGAACAAAGCTAAGGGGTGCTTTACTCGCAATGGTCTTCCAGCACCATATGCACACACCCGGAATTTCTGAGGGCCCATACTACTGATAGATAGTAAGTGAACCTACACTAGTTTCATTTTTCCTTTTGATAGATCTTGTTTTAAACACCGCTGGATTTGAAGTAACTCTCCAGACAAGCCTAGTGGGGATGCCGGTTTAATCATAGAAGACACATGACCATGCAGAAGGTTATACTGGATTCCATGTTACTTGTAGCCTATATGGGAGTCATCAGAGGTCACCTGACTTACATATATATATATATATATATATATATATATATATATATATATATATATTATTGATAAAAAAGTGAGAAAAAAGACAACAACGCGAGGATGTGGTACATGCAATATATCAATAAGCCGCTTAGAGAAAGAAAGAAAGGGTGGTTTCGAGCATAGCACTTCTTCGGAAACAGGAGACATAGGTAAGTCGAAATGAAAAGGAAGGTGGAAGAAAAAATCGCACACACCCAACGTGTCGTTTCATAAATACGATAAGAAGTAAAAAAAAATGTCCGCACTTTCACCATAAGATATCACACTGCCTTCTGCGCATGCGTGCCTATAGTTGATGCTGTTGTTGTCACATGATCGAAGTTTGAGACAGATCGCGCCATTTTCCATGCTTGCTTTAGAATAGAAGCATGGCCGCTCCGGGACCAATATGCGCCAAAGATGAACAAAGAGCAGTGATCCGATTTCTGTGGTCAGAAACTGAAATTAATTGGAGGCTTTTAGTACTATACGGACAGTACACTACCGCGTAGAAGTGTGTATGAGTGGATCAAGAAATTTAAAAGTGGCCGGACAGGCGTGACGTACGAAGAGGGAGCAGGACGCCCGTCAAACTCCACCACTGACGAGATGCTAATGGTGAACCGGCGAGTTATTGTCGAGGAAGTAGTTTGTCCTCTTCAGATTAGTCATGGTTCTCCCAATGAAATTATCCAAGATGAGCTTTATTTCCATAAAGTGTGTGCAAAATGGGTGACAAGAGAGCTTACTGCAGAAGGCAAACGCAAACGTCTTGAGGTCGGCCGACTTTTACTCGATCGCTACGACAACGAGGGCAGAATAATTACAGGAGATGAAACACGGGTCCATCGTTATGAGGCAGAATCAAAAAGACAGAGCAGGGACTGGAAACATCCTGACTCGCCAGCAACGAAGAAATTCAAGACTCAGTCTTCCGCGAGGAAGGTAATGCTAACACATTTTGGGGAATCAAAAGAGTATATACAAGAAGACTATCTGGAAAAGAGGTGTATGTTCAACAGTGCAAGATAGATTGTTTCGCTGGCCAGCAAACTCAAGCTAGCAATACGCAACAAACGCCGACGTCTGTTGACGAAGAAATTTTTGTTGTTGCATGACAATGCTCGCACACACGCACGGCCGCATATGCCATAGACATTATTAACCGATTAGATTTTAAGGTGCTGGAAAAGCCTGCCTACAGACCTGATCTCTCCCCTTCTGATTATGATATCTTTTTATCGCTCAAAGATGGTTTACGAGGTCGTCAATTACTTACGGATGAGAATGTCAAGGAATCAAAGCATAAATGGTTGCACGACCAACCGAAAACATTCTTCTTGGAGGAAATACGCAAGTATGTACATATACGTATGATTATATGCATGTATATATATATATATATATATATATATATATATATATATATATATATATATATATATATATATATTAGTTATGTTACCATATGATTGAACGTCATGCATCCTCTTCCAAGTTGTATATATATATATATATATATATATATATATATATATATAAATGGATGGATGATGATATATAACGTATCTATGCACTTATCAACATCTGATTCTCTGATTCACATTTAGAATGTTAACTTGATCAAACATTAGAATTAGAATAAAATCGAAGTCTCAGCTTCCTCCTTAGTTACGTATACACAAATTCCCTCCTCATAGACGTCAGTTCTTATACATATATATATATATATATGTATGTATGTATGTATTCATGCACACTCACGTACATACGTACACACACACACACACATATATATATATATATATTTGTATGTGCGTGCGTGTGCATGAGTATGTATATATATATGGAAAAGACCCATAAAGCAGTATTCATTTCGTTAGTTTTGCATGGAAACTGTGGAACATATTAAATAATTTCTTATGAGAAACATGAATTACTATAATAATTTTTAAAATAAGGAGCCAAAGATATAAATGTAATATACAGAGAACCATAACTGAACATATTTTAAAACAGACCCGAGAAAAATCGCACTACACATACAAGCTTTAACTAGACAAGGATGGAAACTCACGTTCGCATACACTTATATAACTTTATAACCGAGAGCTGGGCACGTTTGCGTGTACATACAAATGCAAATCTATTAGTTTGTAAGCATGTATATTGTGAAGAGTATTGGAAACAATTGACAATATTCGCATCGACAGGAAATAAGTTTTGACGGGAGATAGAATGAAACACTATGATACGGGCGTAGAGTGACAGTGAAACAAAGAATGAGAAGGTAAAAGCAACAGGAATAATAATAACAGTGAATAATGATTAAGAAGACTATAAAGTATATTGCTTTATAGATGGAAAAATACTGGAAAAATAGTATAAGTGTGCAGAAAGATTCATTAGAACGGGTTAAAAGGAAGAGAGAAAAGAATAGGATGCAGAGTCTAAGAGAGCTGAACAAAGTCATGATTACATAGTCCAATACTTAAAATAAATAACAAAATAATGAAAATCC
>NC_042997.1:7763748-7821248 GCF_006345805.1 Octopus sinensis | reverse complement strand
TATTTTATCCCAGTGTCACATTGATGGCATGCACTGCTCTCTCACTCAATAATAATAATAATAAAATAATAATAATAATAATAATAATAATAATAATAATAATAATAATAATAATAATAATAATAATAATAATAAGATTGAATAATAATATTGAATGGAGCATTTTGAGGACTGCCCTCTCTTATAGGATTGGTAATAAGTTCTGTTCTCTTCGTTCCGAGGAGTTAGTTATGATATTAGTTTCTAGAAGAAGGCTGATAAACTCTAAATCACAAAGGGTTTTTACCTGTGTTCATAAAAATAAATGTTTGTTTAAAAATTTTAAATAGGGATGTCTGTTATAAGTGTTTTAATCTATCTGGTTATATTTTGATTTAGTGGAATTTGAGAATTTGATTTCCGTTTCAGCCTTAGTATTTACTACTCATGTCGGTTCCTCTCGCATTGTTTTTTTACCTTTTAAATTTTAAGATTAAAAAAATAAAATTAATTTTCTAAATTTTTAACTTAACGTTTCAGATATTGTGGGTATTGTAATTTTGGATTATTTTTTATTGTGAGACGGTGGATTTTTGCATTTAATTCATTTAATTATATTACAACCGTTTGGTATTTCTATATAATTGTTTATTATTTGACACCGTGCCGTTTATAATTGATGGCTAATTGTTATTTAAACAAGGTACAAAATAATTACAGATAGAAGTATTCACATATTTACCAAGCACACACATACACACTTATACTCAAACAAAATTGGAACGAAGTCAGTTTCCATTACGCATGCACACGTGCACACATACTCAAACATACATTCACATAGCTCCCTTTTTCATACACACACATATACACATATACTCACACATATTTGAATCGATGTTGTTTTTTTTCTTTATTCGTCCCTTTCTTTCTCATTCATAGATACAGAAGATACATGGAAACAGAAGATACACACCGCATTCTTCTTTCTCAAACGGTTATTGCTTTCTCTCACTCTTTCACCCATGGCTATTACTCTCTCTACCTCTCCGTCACTGTATCATTATTTTCTCTCCTCTCTCTCTTCACTGATACTACTCTTTCTCTTTCTTTGTGCTACTGTTTTACAAGTAGATGGCTATTTTGTAAACAAAAGATTGCTTTTTCTTTTTAATTTCGTATGATATTACAATATTACTAACTTTGAATGAGGACATTTATTACTTTTTAGTGGATAATATAAAAGTTTGTAGTTATTAATTTTTAAGTTCTGATTAGATAACCCGATTATTTTTGTAGTTAAATTTTGTCCCATTAAATCTCTCTGTCTTTACTACATATCATGAATTGTAATGATAATAAAATGCAGGAGTGTTTTTATTTTATATATAAATTTTCCTGGTTTTGAATTAGCCTGCGTTCTAGTTATCTTTCCTTCTATTATTATTTGCTCGATCCCATCTGGCTATGAAATTTTTTTGTATATTTTTGTTTGACGTAATTATTCATACCAGTGTGTGATTCCTGACGAAGAATTTAATTTTTATTTCAAGAAGAGTTTCTCGCTTTGTCTGTGGAATTAATTAGACTCCGAAACAATTTGTAGAATGTATATTGGTTCTGTACCAACCTGGGTTGTGAATTAAAAATCGTCTACATCTGCATTTTTTCTTTTCCGTATACTTCATTTATATCCATATATATGTATGTAAATATACACATATATACACACATGCGTTTATAGATGTACATGCATAAATATATAAACAGAAAAAGTTTATAAGACCATTCTAATCACATCAGAACTGAAACAATACAAATGTTTAAAATTTACTAATATTTTTATCTAATATCTGAATAAAATATTTAATGTTTGTGCGTAATTTCGAAGTACAATGTATAACAAAATGTTTCCTAGATTATTCCTGAGCATCTCAAAACTAATTGAATATTTTGAAGCTCCTCAAATATTTTTATCAAATTTCATTAAATGATTTAACATAATTTGAAAATCAACATTAGACAAAGTAAACAAGAATAGTTGCGTGTCATTCCCATAACGATAAAGGAGTCATATTTCTGAATGAAGAACATTAATATCAAATACATCAAAATGATTTTTTCTAATTTCATTAAATGATTTTTCATAATTTTAAAAAGATTATAAAAGAAAACATGACAAGATTAGTCGTGTGTATGTGTGTATGAATGTAAACACTTTATTGTCAAACAATATTAAACGAAGTAATATATGTTCATAATTAAGTCGCCGTTGCTCGTAATATACGTACGTCAATTATAATTCAATGCAAATTATTGTTGGATATTTGTTCATAATCTTTTTTTTATATGTTGTTGTATCGTGGTTGAAGCAATATACGCATACACTAGCTAATTTGTAAAATCCCACAAGATTTGTGTCATGAATGTATCAATAGTTGATTTCCTTTTGTGGATAACTCCCTAATTTACAAAGAATGTGGGGTCCCTTCTTCAGAGAAGAGTAATCCAATACAATATTGTAGGACAAATTTGCATTCTTAAAATTATCAAATATTCTGTAGGACATGAGCATTTCTTCATTGTTACGCTATGTTGCCTATCACGTAAATATATATTATTGACGTGCTATTAGTGGCATGTTTCTATAAACAAATGAAACCAAATTGGTATTAGACGAATTCATGAATCCTTTGAGAACATTCCGTGAGAAGATGCTCTTATTTATGTTTTCTACACGTCATTATCATAGAAAGAATGAAGTAATGAATTTAATTCTTTGTTTAACGCATTTGTATCTTCTCTGAGCTGCGAGTAATTAGTAATAGTTTGGTACATAGACATCTTCGTCTCCCTTTTGCACACATCATTTTTATCATACGAATATGTTGGCATTCATGTTTGACTTAGTGAGAAGCAATGTAATGTTTAAATATATATTACATATTTTGATTTAATCCGACTAGCACAACAAGGGATATTGTGTAATATTAGGTGATCCTCAAAACTTAAAAACAGAAATTAGAATATCCACCACTGCTTATTTTAGGATTGCTTTAAGTAGAAGCTTATTGGATAAGAAACCATGAAAATATCTATTAGGAATACTGCCATGGCATGTTTCACTAACAAATAGAATGATTATTTTCATATACTTACATAGACTATATTGAAGTCTGGTAATTTAAAAATTGATTTCAGTTCTGTGTTGTGCATTCAAATAAATATGATATAATCCTTTAAGGTACAGATCGCAAATTAAATTATCCTGCTCGGTTCTAGCTTACTTAACGAATGTTTTAAATAGTCGTTGATCTGTGCTATGAAATAAATTTGCTGTCAGGTCTCTAGTTCCTTTATACAAAGAATATATTAGCATTCTTATTTGACGTGTAGTGAGTATTGCATTGCTTGAATTAATTACAGCTATGATTTCCCCCGTGTTGTCCATCACATGGATAGTACGTAACATTTTGCCATGAAACCAGTATATAAATATTTAAGATAGAATATCGACAACGACGGTGACCTAATGTGTGACAACCATATATATAACGTCTGATATTTGCTATTCCTTATGTCGAAAAACATTAGATGATAGACGCGATGGAAAGAGATGAGGTTTAGGCACATTCCTTTTGACCAAACTCTCATTAACTTTCTCAAGGTTCCTTTGAAGCGGCTTGTGAAGATGAGAAAGGAAGTGGTGCTCATGTGGCGGATAAAATTTGCGAACATGAGCTGAATAAATCGGAATGCTCTGATCCTGAGCTTGTAAATCGCAGAAAGGCACGTGGAACACAACACTTCCTATATGCGTTAGTATGACTGATGTTTTTAGTGAAATGCAGGACTTTTTGACAGGTGGGAGTTTTTGAAAGTTTTAGTTTTGTAATCTCTTATTACATCTTTTTGTAGTAGTACTCTGTATTGACCTATACTATCTCCGATTCTTTGGTTACACCTTGTGTTTCATAAAGAAAACACTAAATTTTTTTATTAATAATGTTATTAGCAATTGCTTGATAATTTATTTTGCTGGAGTTTTATCGTGAGGTTTGTTGGCAAGTCTCAAATCACAAAATCTTGCTTAGGTTTCATGCAGAATACAAGATGGTACATGTCTACAAGTCGACAAAGCAAATCTCAGTCTCGGCATTTTTCAGTTTATCAGGTAGCATCTAAGGTGTGCTAAGTGCACCAATTACGACAAGAATAACCGTCATTTTAGACTTCTAGTCTCTTTAACTCTCTCACTAGGTCTTGATATTTCTCTCTTTTCTAGAATTTCTTGGTATCGTATCAGTTATCACAAGGAAGTCGATGGTCCTGCACTGTTTCTTTATTTTGTTCCATGTAATCCTACTTGGTCTTCACTTCTATGGTCAGTCTTTACGGGGGAGACTTATTCTCTCTCACAACTTCTGCTTCGTATTTATATCATTTCCCTGTTATTTCGAAACCACAAATGCATTTACCCGCACGGTTACACCTGTGGTTTTCTTTTTGTGTGTGCTAGCCAACTGCATTAACTCAATAGATGATGAATATTTTAGTCTCCTTTCTTGTAGATTATGTTTTTGATGGCTGACTGTGATTTCTTGAGCTTTGCCTTTATCAGATACGTCTTAGAGCCTTGTTCTTCATCGGCTATTATTAACGATTCGCTCTCTCATTCGAAATTCTTACCCGCCAGGCAGAGGTAGCTCTGTTTACTTCCAAAATTCTCGGTTTGTGGCATGAATTAACCTTGTAATTCTATTTCTTTTCCTCTTTCTGTTCTTGAATGTTCTTACTGTTTCAGTAGCTGTTATTTTTATTGACAGTTTTGCTCTGGTGGTTGTTATGCTGACACTATACTATTCCGAGGGTAATTCGTAGCTTCTCAAATCATGAATACAACTTTTTATCAACTGCTCCCAGTGCGCCAACCACAATCAATACCGCTTGTAAGTGTCTGAATCCCCATGGGTTTCTGATTTCTCACTTCAATTCTCACTTTCTTTCTCGTCCCAAAGTGAAGCAATATCTACAATAATTGCTTTGTTCTTTTTTTCTGCTACAACAATGATAGGTTTTCTAGCCACAACAAAATGGTCACACTGGATGGTGATGTCCCAAAAGCTCTTATATTGTTCGTTTTCAGCAGTAGTTTCCGGTTGGTGCTCAAACCACCTCTCACTTCGGCTTATGTCATTCATATGATAGAACTTCCAGTGATCCAATCTGGCAATGTCGTGCTTTCACTTGTACTGTTTTTCTGCGAGAATCTGACATTTACTAATGATGTTGTCTATTGTTTCACCCTTTTCACCAGACAGCTTACAAAGTGGGGACGTCATTGACTTGTCAAGACTGAACTTGATATAGATCGTTCTCAGTGCCATTTCTTGGGCTACGAAGATAAGGTCTTCACTTTCAACTTTTAAGTAGCTTTTCCTACCCCATTCTCAGATCTAACCGTAGTCAACTGTTTCAGGAATTTTGTGCAAAAGTTGACCACACATTTTCTGGTCTTTCCATCTATTGAAGGTTTCATTCTGTCTGTCTTGTTTAAACTCCTTTGCTTCATCACTACTTGGGAATTTTATCTTTCTTACTCCTGCTATCCGTCTCTCCTTTGTGTACTTCACATACCATGCCAGAGTATTTTCCTCAAATTTCACACGTAATTTACAGCTAATGAGACCTCTTCCACCTGTCTGTCGCGATAGTTACAAAAGAATGCAGATCCACATGTAGTGTCACGATATTCTCAACAGTATTACACCATTACTATAACTCACAGCTGTAACGGCTCATGGGTTGACTAAAAGCATCGTGTTCAGACCAATTAACTGTATCTTTAAAACAAATTTCAGTTTCCGTTTATATGCTATTACATCAGTTCTTTCATTTCCTCCACTTTCATTTGGTCTGTTTCAAGGATTATTATTATTAATGTTAATGTTGCTGCTGCTGTTTCGTTTCTCAGAACTCTCGGTCTTCTTTGTTCTGGTAGATTCTGCAAGAGCGGACAGCAGCTTGCTGTCAGATTTCACAGCGTCTCTTTCCGCACATGATAAACTTTGATATTTGGTTGTTAATTATCGTGCGAGTATTTCAAAATCCAATTAACAATTTCAAAATCCTAGCTGTCTCCAGCAGAACAGTGTTTTTGGCTTGCTCTCCTCTCATGTCAATTCCGAGTTCTTTGACATATTTCTCGAAATTGGTTGTTAGTACCCAGAATGCCCTTATAACTACTGGACTGACAGATACTCTTCTCATAGTGCACATTCTTGCAATTTCGTCTTTTAGTAGTCTGTGCTTTTCAATCATTTCTAGCTGTTTCTCACTTTTGCGTGCATATCCAGGTATTGCAATATGCATGACCTTGGTTTTATTTTTCCCTTTTTCTACCACAACAATATCCGGCCTCCAAGCATCAATCAGGGAGTCACAATGAATTGTAAAATCCCACAGTACCTTATGTTCCGTGTTCTCGGTAACTCCATGTGGTTCATGTTGGTACCATTTCCGTGCTCTGTTCATGCCGTTCTTTTCACATAACCTCCAGTGGACGAACTTAATCACGAACATATGATTATTGGTCCCGCCTTGTCCATGGCTAGTGTTTCTAGGTTCCATATCTCTTTCTCTTTCTCTTTTACTTGTTTCAGTCATTTGACTGCGGCCATTCTGGAGCACCGCCTTTAATCGAGCAACTCGACCCCGGGACTTATTCTTGTAAGCCCAGTACTTATTCTATCGGTCTCTTTTGCCGAACCGCTAAGTGACGGGGACATAAACACACCAGCATCGGTTGTCAAGCAATGCTAGGGGGACAAACACAGACACATAAACACATACACATACATATGTATACATGTATACGACGGGCTTCTTTCAGTTTCCGTCTACCAAATCCTCTCACAAGGCTTTGGTCAACCCGAGGCTATAGTAGAAGACACTTGCCCAGGGTGCCACGCAGGGGACTGAACCCGGAACCATGTGGTTGGTAAACAAGCTACTTACCACACAGCCAATCCTGCGCCTATATGAGGGGAATACTATCAAAAGCCTTTCGGTAATCGATCCATGCCATAATTAGATCTTTCTTCTGTCTGTTGCTGTCTTCAGTTATGGCTTTATTGATAATTAATTGATATTTACCGCCGTATGAGCCCTTGCAGCATCCCTTCTGCTCTCATAGAAACAGGTATTTTCTTCAGTTTCTTGCTCATTCACTGCAATATTATTGCAGTAAAGTCTTTGCAAATTGTAGAGAGATAAGTTACTGGTCTCTAATTTTGTGGGTTTTCCGTTTCAGTGGATTTGGGAATTAGGCTAGTTTTTCCTTTTCATGAGCCATTCAGACATTGTCTCTGGCTCTGCTAGTATGTCATTAAATTTCTCAGCCAGCTTTTTGTTTGTTCCTGTCAGATATTTTGACCAGAATTTGGGATTTTATAGTGCCCGGCTGTTTTCCAGTTGCTTAGTTTTTGCAGTGACTGGGTAACCACTACAGTTGTTATAGCGGTTCAGAGTTGTTCATGTGCTTAGTTCGCTGTTTTGATAGACATTTTCTGTGGTTCATCCTTCGCCAAATATATTTCTTTCCAAAATTCTTCCACTTCTTTTGTTGGTGCTGCATTGATGTCTATTTTATTTTTGCCAAGTTGTTGCTAGAATATTTTGGGGTTGGAGTTGAATGATTTCTATTGTTCAAAGAAACATTAGCATTTCTCCTACCCGCGGATTCTTTGCGCTTTGGCGAGGATATCTTGCATTAACTGTTCTTTTACCTCAGATATATCTTTTTCTGAAATTTTGTATTTTTGTTCCCTTCTTTTTGCATAGTAGTGTTGATTGTCTACGAGTTTCGTTAAGGATTGACAGATCTTTTCTCTTGTTTTCTATTTTTCTTGGATATTATTTATCCACAGGGTTTATTTGTGTGCTAGTTTAGATGGGTTTGAGGGAGTATTCAGCTTCCTTTGTGGCTGCTGCATATATTATATCATATAGTGTAGTCATATTGACATTTGTTTCGGTGGCTGTTATTTCTGTGACAGCCAGATTGATGCTATTTATTATTGATCTTGTTTTAGTCTGAATTTTAATTTTTGGGAGGTACAATCTCTGGTTTTCATTTCTTTGATTTTGATCATATTTAGAATATCAAAATCATTAGATTCACCTCCAATGTTTCCAGGTTTCAGATCTGTTTAGTATTCCCTCCTGTTCATATTCTTGTCTTTAGTGTTTTGTTTTGGTGCATTTTGCTCGCCGTTATACATTCCTACAGTCTGGGTTTGTTGTGTTTCGTTGCTTACTTCTCTTTTGTTGGAAATGTTACGTTTGTCTTCGTGTTTTACAGTCCCACTGCTTATGATATTATTTGGCATTTCTCTGTGGTTACTATCTACACTTACTTGATGTAATTTTCCTTTTAAGCGTTCTATTTCTGATAGTTTTTGACATCTTTTTTCTATCATACTTAGGGTACCTACAATAACATGAACAATACTCGTTCTAAGATGCCACATCCTTTGCATTTCAAATTCCAGGTCCTTATATTTACGTAGTTTGTCAATTCCTTGACAGATATATTTTTATCAGTGGGAACACTTACATCTATTAGTGTACAAGTATTCTCTTCCCTGTCTTAAATAATTATGTCTGGTTGATTAGTCTGGATCGATTTGTCGGCGTGGCTTGGAAAATCCCAGAGGATAGTGAATTTTTTACCTTCAACGACTGGCCCATGATGATGTTCACACCAATAAGCAGGAGTGTTGATTTTGTAGTGTTTACATATTTTCCAATTTAAATACTATTGTGGCGATTTTTATATTCGTTTGGTGTCAGCACAGGACATCACGAGACCAGATGGTTTATTGTTTCATCAAAAGTGACGCAGAATGTGCATTTAGAGTCAGAACCGTTTTGAAGAATGCTAGCCTGGTAGTTTTTTGTGAGTAGGCTTTGGTCCTTTGCTGCCAATATGAAAATTGCAGTCTCTGCTTTCAGTCCTGAACTCCTTAGATACTACTGGTTTATTGCTTGATCTACATCAGCATTTCGACTTCGATGTATATACAGTCCTTGCAAAAGCTTCTGCCTCCATCGCTCCTCAATTTGCTTCTGCCCCTTCGTTTTAGCAGCCTGCTTG
Source organism: Octopus sinensis (assembly GCF_006345805.1). Lineage (NCBI taxonomy): Eukaryota > Metazoa > Mollusca > Cephalopoda > Octopoda > Octopodidae > Octopus > Octopus sinensis. The sequence goes on along the minus strand of NC_042997.1, from coordinate 7,812,112 downwards.
TTCCACTTTGCTTGTTTTGCGGTAGGGGTTTCAGATTTGTCAACTATTTCAGGGTAAATGCCAAATTCCATTGCGAATCCTCAAGCTTCCTTGAAAATTGAATGTGACTATTGGCTGCTTTAGTCTTTGCACAAATGTCGAAGCGTCTAGTCCTCAGTACTTCTTCATTGTACTTCTAAGTATTTCATTGCTATTGTGGATGTCTCATAGCACAATTCTACCTTCATCATTCCTCTTCATCCATTACTTCTAGATAGGTACAGAAGATCAGCATCTGCTTTTGTGTGGTGCATGTTCTTTTCTTTTCTACCTGTCCTGGCGTTGAAGCTCTGTAAGAGTCCAGTTAATGATGTTAAAAGTATATTGGCCCAATGGAAGTGCCAGAGTGTTAAAGGCTTCGATACGATTTTTAGAGTTGAGTTCAGTTTTTAGTATGAGTCGTATTTTCCTGTATTTTTTTTACTTCATAGTAACATTATAATTATTATTATTATTATCATTATTATTATTATTATTATTATTATATTATTATTATTATTATTATTATTATTATCATTATTATTATTATTATTATCATCATTATTATTATCATTATTATTATTATTATTAATATTATTAATATTATTATTATTATCATTATTATTATTATCATTATTATTATTATTATTAATATTATTATTATTATTATTATTACTATTTTATTGTCGTTGAATATCTTCTAACACTGGAGATGTACTACGGTGTCAGCTGTTCACTACCAGTGACCTAAGATAACACCCCTTATTTTTCGAGCATCATCAGGAATATTTGAGCGGTTTCAAGCATTGCTGATTTCTGTAAGTCCTCCACCCTTATTGCAACCCCTATTTATTTCATATAATTTTCAAGATTTTTAATCTCTTCCCAGGGCTCCGAAAATTATTGCTCCTACTATCACCTTTATCAGTAACCACGACTGCTTAACCAGCCAAGCTAACCCGTCATATCTATAGAATTTTCTTTCTTCCTTATCAGATAACTTTTTGTTCTTGTTGTCGTCGTTGTTGTTGTTATTATTATTATTATTATTATTATTATTATTATTATTATTATTATTATTATTATTATCATCATCATCATCATCATCATCATCATCATCATCATCATCATCATCATCATCATTATTATTATCATTAATATTATTATTATTATTATTATTATTATTATTATTATTATTATTATTATTATTATTCAGTAGTTTTATTTTTATAGCGTGTTTTCACTTCGCTACCGAGCGCAGCTCTGTACGCCTTGGGCATGTGCTGTGGTTTGCTGTGATGCTCTTATGGTTACTGTATTGAAAATGCTTTGCGTAGGATGTGTGCAGTGCCCAGTAGTGCACTTTTCTGTATGTTATATATATTTGTAAGTCCTGGTGTTTTTTGTTATGTATTTGTCTTAATATTTTTTTATCATACCTAATGCACCTACTATGATAGGAATTGTTTCTGTTTTTAGATTCCACATTCCAGTTACCTCTATGTCCAAGTCTTTGTATTTTGTATTATTATTATTATTATTATATTATTATTATTATTATTATTATTATTATTATATTATTATTATTATTGAGTGAGAGAGCAGTTCATGCCATCAAAGTGACACTGGGGTAAAATATACGAAGCCCAATATACCCATCATGACTACCCGTCTGATAAAGGTACACCAGGCACATGCATCACAACCATATGTGCGCGACATGGTGATCTCATATCAAGATAAACAGCACATGACCTTGCAGGTGGGGCCCAGTTACAATTTTCTTCAGGTTGAGTAGCCCATCCCGCTCAAACGGTCCCTGAATAAGGGTTGTTTAAGGATGTTGAAAGAACCACCCATGTTTCCAGAGGTGAACTATTCAAACCCCAAAGAATCCCTCTCAACACATGGCTATGATGCTCCCCCACTACTTCTGCTCGTGATCAGAGATGCACATATCGTCAGCCACTAAAGGACATGCTCAACTGGTTAAGGTCAAACAACTGACAAGCAAATCTGTGGTATTGAGCAGAATATTTGCTGTAGCCCATCTTTTATACCAAGACAAAACAATGTACATGATAACACTTCTAATATTATTATTATTATTATTATTATTATTATTATTATTATTATTATTATTATTATTATTATTATTATTGTCTGCATGATCATGACCATCTTGATAACAACCAACGTTGTCACCATTCTCATCCTTTTTTTCTCTTCTTGTTTCTCCTCCTCCTCCTCATCATCATCATCATAATCTTGGTCGTTGGCGGCATCGTTATTATTATTACTATGAACTATTTTTGATCTCAGGTGAAGAGGCAATTCGATAACATCTACCCTAGTACGTGTCAGGTAATTTTATCATACTCGAACAGATCACAGCAAAGTGGACCTCTGTGGGATTTGAATTCAAAAAGACATAATGAGCCTGACGAAATGCCGCTAAACATTTGTCTGACGCTCCAATTATTTACCCAGCTCACTGCCTAAATAAATAAAGAAGAATGATGATGATTACAATGATGATGATAATAAGAATAAATGAATAACTACATATATAAATTAGAAATATTGAAGTTCTAAATGTCTCAGGGAGACATAAGCGGTAGTGGAGCGATATAGTGGTCGTATACTGTCAACTCAATGTGACAGTACCGTAAGCGAATTACACTACCGCCATTTAGCCCTATGAAACAAGGCCGTCTCCTGTCGGCTTTGACATATTTTCTGTGTCCTTGTATTTGCAAAGAGGAGGCAATCACCCCCGCCAGCTGGGACTAAGCACCTGAAGACATATGTTTCTGAGTCTATTGCTCGTCGTCAGTACAGTGTAGCTTGTCTCGCTCGCTGAGATGACTGCAACCCCTTCGCACATATATCATATTATCAGTAAAACTTAGTTACTGATCACCGAAATTAGAAATATAGAATTTCTAAATGTAGTAGTAGTAGTAGTAGTAGTAGTAGTAGTAGTAGTAGTAGTAGACGACAACGGAGAAAATGAAGTAGGAGGAGAATGAAGTTAATACCATTAAGTGTCTGTCTTTTCTACTTAATTTCAAACTGTCTTCAGAAATAGGAGGAAGTCTGATAAAAAAAATATAGCCTTTGGGTGTGAGGCGCTTTAAAAGCAAATTTAAAATATCTCATTTTTTAACCTGGTAGACAGATAGTTATTTGATATCAGTGTCTTTGTGAGAGACGAGCATTTAGCCTCTTCGCTTGTTTCGTAATTAGATAACGATTGCATTCAAAAATAGCTTTTATCAAACGCACATGTAAATCTCCCAATACTGACACGTGTCATTGAAAGAAATAAGGAAATTCATTTTTCCTGACAAATATTTGCTGCGAATTAGGCCTGATTCACACACTCCCAGCCAAACGCATGCACGCACGAAAACACAAACGCATAGATGTAGATATAATTATGGTTGATCTTTAAGATGCCATATTGTTTCCTGACCATATGAGGCTAGCGACTGTGATTTCGTTAATACTTATTTCTTTATTACCCACAAGAGGCTAAACACAGAGGGGACAAACAAAGACAGACATAGGTATTAAGTCGATTACATCGACCCCAGTGTGTAACTGGTACTATATTTATCGACCCCGAAAGGATGAAAGGCAAAGTCGACCTCGGATGATTTTAAATCACAACGTAACGCAGACGAAATACCGCTAAGCATTTCGCCCGAAGTGCTAACGTTTCTGCCAGTTCGCCGCCATAATTCCGTTAATACTGCTTTGAAAATGTGGCAAGTGAACATCTGCAGAAAAGCCATGAGTAGGATGACCACTGAAGATGCTCGATATTCTGACATTCTTGTTGGGCGGGGGTGGGTACTGAGACTCGTTATACAGTGGGTCCAGTCGCAACACATGTGAAGTGGATAGATAACTGGGTTGGATTGCCTTTGTGATGGTGGCACGATACAGATAATGTAATGACGTCCGTTCTTCGCTGTTGGCCGGTGTCAGTGTACGATAAAATGACAGAGATGAACGCACGAGTGTGTCTTGAGCTTGCAATGATTCCGTTAGGAACTTAATACAAATCAGTCTGAATACAGTACAACTCGTCAATGTGGGTTTTAACAGCACAATCTCTGTTGTATGGACGCCCCAAGACGATGAAGTAGGCTAGCCTAATACGTCAATACAGAGGGAGAAACCTAGACGTCGAGACTAGAGTAGCAGAGGAAACCAGGACAGAGTAGTAGTAGAGTTGAGTAGTAGAGGCATCCGAACGTGCGACATAACAGTGGCGACGAGGATTTCGTAGCTATAGCAGCCACTGTATAGTATTGCGATATAACAATCTCACATATAGAAGAGCTACTTTGATGTAAAGTGCACTTCAGGTGTGTGTACATGATCTTTTCTGGGTTGAAATATTTTCTTGCTCTGAATAGAAGGGCCATTCCTTGGGATGTGTTCCTAGATTTGTTAGGGGATGCTTCGGAAAGAAGAGTACGAATGCTGTTGTGAGGTGAAGCCCAGCATCTGTATCGACGTTAAATGCTCTAGTCAGTTTTTGATAGGTGTTGTTTCGTTTGTATAAGTAGTGCTACAGTTTGTTTTCCTACCCCTTTGATGCTAAAACGGTAAGTAGTGATGGTCTCTCTCTGAATGATGCAATTAATCCATTTATGTAAAATAATGGAGGATTGGCGTGCGATTTCTCGGTTGCTCGTGGACTGTGAGTGGTTGGGGACAGAAAGGAATTTGCTTTATCATACTCGAACAGATTAAAACTAATTGGACCTCTGTGGGATTTGAATTCAAAAATATAATGAGCCAGAGGAAATGCCGCTAAACATTTGTTTATAGAGGAAGCAAGTGACGCACTGATGTTTAGAATGAATGAAACTGGAAACAAATGTGTAACATTCGATTTAATTAAGATTTTGACAGAGATCCATCAACACGTGCTAGCATGAGCAGATAGGAAACCATTAATTTAAAAAATGTAATAGATGGTTACAGACTGTAGAGGTAAAATGTTGATAGGCGTTATATATGCCAGGCACTGTTTGCGCAATACGTTTATGACTTATTTCATGCTGCTTCAAATTACGCAGTAAAAATATGACTAGCTCCTGTGTGTTCCTGCTGTCTTTCCTCAATACTCTATGCAATCAAAAGTAGAAGGGTCATGCAGATAATATTGAATAACTAAATATATAAATAATAACAATAACACTAATAAAGAGGAGGACGAGAAGGAAAAAGATAGAAAAGGAGACAGACGAGAGACAAATGAAGCATGAAGATGGCAGGAATAATAAAACTGGAGGAGGATGAGGAGGAGTCGACGGGGAAGAAGTAAAAGAAGATGCAGTAGCACAGCAGCAGCTGTCATCGGGAGCTCAGTCATCGAGAAAACTTGGAAGCGAGTATTATTTGTAAATAAATAGTACTCGCTTGTGAGTGACGACGGTTTTACTTTATCTATCTATATAATAGTCAAACAGTATGTCAAACATTAAGGCAAGGGAAATATCTCAAATCTTGTACATGAAGAATAGAAGAAACGTACTATTGTTTCTGGGATATCCCAGATTATGGGATATTCCGTTATCAGAGACAAATAAGAGAAAAATTTGGAGAATGACAACATAGAGAAAGAGAGTAAAAGAATAAGAAAGTGATATTGCTGCAATTATTGCTGTCGTTTCTAGTATTGATATCAACACGAACGTTGTCATTATTACTATTATTATCGTCATTATCTTTATCGGCGTCGCTGTTGTAATTATTATTATTATTAATATTATTATTATCATTATTGAGTGAGAGAGCAGTGCATGCCATCAAAGTGACACTGTGGTAAAATATACGAAGCCCAGTATACCCATCATGACTACTCGTCAGATAAGGGTGCACTAGGCACATGTATCACAAACATGTGCGCACGACATGGTGATCTCATATCAAGATAAACAGCACATGACATTGCAAGTGGAGCCCAGTTAGAATTTTCTTCTGGTCGAGTAACCCATCCTGCTCAAAAGGTCCTTGAATAAGGGTTGATTAAGGATGTTGAACAAAACACCCATATTTCCAGAGGTGAATTATCCAAACCCCCAAAGAATCCCTCTCAACACATGGCTATGATGCGCCCCACTACTTCTGCTCATGATCAGAGATGCACATATCGTCAGCCACTAAATGACATGCTCAACTGGTTAAGGTCAAACAATTGACAAGCAAATCTGTGGTATTAAGCAGAATATTTGCTGTAGCCCATCTTTTATACCTAGACAAAACAATCTACATAACACTTCCAATCATTTAAGATCAGACGTCATGAGAGCCACTGCCTGGTACTGCATCAGGGCATTTATTATTATTATTATTATTATTATTATTATTAGTAGTAGTAGTAGTAGTAGTAGTAGTAGTAGTAGTGGTAGGGTTAGTAGTATTGGTGGTGTTACTTGTAATAGCAGTAGTAGTAGCGGCGTAGGTTGCAGCAGCGGCAGCGGCAGTAGTAATATCATTATTAGTAGTGTTAGTATTAGCAGTGATAGAGGAGGTGGTGTTAATGATGTTATTATTGCGGCTATAAATAGTTGCGTTAGTTGCAGGAGTGTTAATAATAGTACGGTTTTCAGTAATGGTAATATTGCCGTTGGTGTTAGTACTAACATTATTGCTATTCCTATCAGTAGTTGAAGTATATGTATTATTAATTGCAGTGGTTATAATGTAAAATAATATTGTTAGCATCGGTGTGCCTATTAGTGATTGCATCGGTCTCAGGAGCGCGTCCGTTACCCTCAGAGGTGGTGATTATATTATGTATGTTTCGGTTGCATAATGGGGTTGGGCCATAGCTGTCAGATATGTTATTGCGATCGGTGTTAATGTTTTATTGTGTAGGTCATTGGTAGCGTTGTATATATTTAGATAGTAAGAGATAAATTTACGTTTATTAGATACGGTAGTTATAAATTCTATATTTGGTGAAGATGAATAGGATAATTTCAAAGTGGATCTATTATCTATCTGCCTGCCTGCATGCCCACCTGTCTGTCTGTCTGTCTGTCTATCTATCTATCTATATATATATCTATCTATCTATCTATCTTTCTCTTTATAAATGAGTGCGTATATAACTATGTATGTATAAATAGATATATACATACAAAAGCAGACAAACCAACTGACAGATAGATATATAAATAGATAGTCAGCTAAGTGGACAAACGAATATATCGCATTTTGCCCGAAAAAGCTGTTGCTGTTTTTATGCCCATTAAAATGTAGCATGTTAAGTCTATTAGTTACTGAATGTTTACATTTGTAGGTCTTAGACAATAATTTGGGACATATATCAACTCCAAATCAATATTTCGATGCTACCTTCTTTGTTCACTTAATCGCATATATGTGTGTGTGCGCGTGTGTGTGTGTGCCTGTGCGTCTGTGTATTCATGCATGTATGCATGAACATATATATGTGTGTGTATGTTTATTTATATGTATGTATAAATATACATATATATGGATACATATGAGTGTCTGTCTGTATGTGTAAGTTAACATTCTTAACTACAGAGTAAATGCATACAATTTCCGTAAACCAGACTTCAATATTTTTTATATTAATCTTCTATATTTTCTCACATATAGTAGACCTGCTGAACAGTATTTGAAATGAAGTGCAAGAAAAATATACTCATGCTTACGTCAGTGAAATGTAGAATTAATTGGATATCCATTTTGCATTTTGCATCTGTATACTTTATATCTCGTTATTTCATTTAAATATCATCCTGCATTGAACACTCCTTAATATATCAACCAATCATACTTTATATAATACTACACATCACCAACTACATATAAGAATACATATTGTAAAATAGCAGCCAGAACTATGTCTATGGAGGAAATTTGTTGTTCATATGTATTTTTGCACCTTGTATATACAACTAGTGACGCTCGTAGATATCTCAATTATTTCACAGCAATCTATTGTATAAGATACCAATTAATAATTGAAAGGTACAGAATGTTTGTTTCATACAATCATATATATATATATATATATATATATATATATATATATATGATTCTATTATTAATTGAAAACTTCGAATGTCCCGTCCGTGTTTTTTGTATCGTCTTCTAAATGTTTTGCGTTCTTGTCCCAGTTTGTATTTTTTTATACATATAGACGCAGGAGTGGCTGTGTGGTAAGTAGCTTGCTAACCAACGACATGGTTCCGGGTTCAGACTCACTGCGTGGCATCTTGGGCAAGTGTCTTCTGCTATAGCCCCGGGCCGACAAATGCCTTGTAAGTGGATTTGGTAGACGGAACTGAAAGAATCCCGTCGTATATATATATATATATATATATATATATATATAATATATATATATATATGTGTGTGTGTGGTGTGTGTGTGTGTGTGTGTGTGTGTGTGTGTGTGTTTTTGTGTCTGTCTTTGTTCCCCTAACATTGCTTGACAACCGATGCTGGTGTGTTTAAGTCCCAGTCACTTAGCGGTTCGGCAAAAGAGACCGATAGATAAGTACTGGGCTTACAAAGAATAAGTCTCGGGGTCGATTTGCTCGACTAAATGCGGTGCTCCAGCATGGCCGCAGTCAAATGACTGAAACAGATAAAAGAGTATATATATATGTAGCGACGTACGTACACTCTCTCTTTTATGTAAGTACACATTTCTCTAAACTTGGTACGACTCATCAACACTGTCTCTCTCCCCCCTCTCCAACACTGTCTCTCTCCCCCCTCTCCTGCCATTCATACTTTACACTAAACTTTGTCCCTGTCTCTTTTTCTCTCTTCTCTCTTCTCCTCCTCCTAAATTCCTTGTTTCTCTTTTTCTGTCTCTTCTCCCCCTCATTAATTACTCTCTCCCTCTTTTCCTCTCTCTTCTCTTCACACGTGACTGACTGACCGACTCGTGGCCTTTTGGGTCAAGCAGCCATCGTGGTAACCTCGACATATTTTCTCTGCCCCAAGGCACATTCCTAACACGCCAGCTGAGTTTAATATATATATATAGTAAGGGTATACAAGGTATTGCTATCTACGGATCTTCTATATATATGTGTATGTGTCTATCTATCTCTCTATCTATAGAATATATTATGAATTTATGGAATGAGGTTCTATAAATCCCATCAATTTTGTTAAAAATGGAGGAAACTTGTTAAAATTTATAAGAAGTGTAATTCGTGTAGGCGATCGTTTCGTACAGAGATATAATGATAATATAAATTCATGATAAAATTAGATTAATGAAATATCAACGTATTCTTCAGTGCAGGAAGGAAAGAAAGCATAATACAAGGAACTCATACCAATATGACGTACCTAGATCCTTGTATTACGGTTTTTTCCTTCCTACACTGAAGAGGAGGTTCATATTTAATTAATTTCACTTACTCATGAATTTAGATTATTATTATATCTCTGTACAAATCGATCGTCTGTAAGAATTAGACTTTTGATAAATTTTAATAACTTGTCTCCTCTATTTTTAACAAAGTTGATGGGAGTCATGGAATGAAGTTCATCATATATTTTATACAAGTACTACTTTCATATCTTCGAAAATTTACACCTTTAAACTCGCACCAAAGTATGAAGAAACAACATTAAAACTCTTTTTTGGAAACCATCAATTAAATGACGAATCCACATTCAACCGTTATACACCTATACCATGTACATACATATATATATATATATATATATATATAATAAATGTAAACAGCAGTGTGCAGTGTTTCAACAAAAAGGTTGCAGTGTTTCAACAATTGTAATTGTCCGTAATGTGATTAGGGTGTTTAAAACTTCCTACAGTGCTAAAAATGAGACCTAAAATTCTCTAATGCTGTAGTTAACGCGCATGAATGAAAACATATACACTAACAGGGACCATAATTTTCGAACAATTTCAATATATATATATATATATATATATAATATTTGTTCTTTTCAAGTTATCAAATTCAGTACATGTTTATTATACTTTTTACAAGAAGTTGACAGTGAATCCGAAATCAAAGCCTCCATTCACAATAAACGATCATTTAATACACTGAAAAAGCAGCAAAATCTACCATAAGACTGGCTGATAATAATGTAAACTAATTGTTGTTGTGATCTCTAAATTTTAGTATATTTTACATGAAACTGGTTCGAAACGGGCGATAATGAAATATATTCAACTTAATAATATTCTAAAACTACTATTCATGAACTAAACTTTCAGTTTTTCTAAGATTTTGTTGTGATATAGGGCGTTCTTAGCGAGACTGAAGAAAAAGCCGACTGATCTGTTAAAACTTTCCGATGATAATGCCGGTGAGTACATAATATAATGTGATATTAAATACTGTGCCATTAATACCTTCCTATAAACAGTTTCTATTATTGCTAAAGAACACTTACGGAAAACTTACACTGCACGTGTTAATGGAATTACTAAACTGAATAAAACAAGTTGAAAAACAAAGCTTGCAGAAAATATCTCAATCTTGTGCAGTGTTAGTGGATGGTAAAACGTTTATAAAATGTAAGGGAATAATGAGATCACACCTCGGTGATTCTTTATGCAAGGCTTTTGAGAGGAAGGGAGTCAATTATATGAAGGCACGCACTCAACACTCACTGGTTTAAAATCTTTGTTCTTGTAGAAATAAACGTTCAAACGAGCCAGTATAAATCACAAAATTACTTGCAATCTACAGGCATTTTCGAGGGATTTGACAAAAATAAATTCCACCTTTAAGAAAGCTCCTCTCTAGATCTTGCATCATTATGTTCTAAGAACTAGAATGAAAAGAGAAATTTTATTTAGTGAAAGGCGAAAATTTTGGACAAATGCTTCGAAAACATCATCTCATGTAACTAGTATATAAATTTAGATTTATACCAATGATAATTTGTGCATTTGATTCTGGTATTCAATACGGAAGTGGCAATCTAGAAAAGCTAGGTTTTTCAGAAAATATCAAGAAATTACATGCACATTACAAGGCAATTTGTAAATACAAGAATAAAATAATTAAAGACTTTTCTAAATTGCAACAAGTGGCAATATTTTCTACATTCTAACGAAGGAATTTATAATATTTGTGAAGAAGCATCCCTTTCCTTACATCAAAAGGAAACGAGAAAGACAAAATAGTTAGGAGATACTAGAGAGTTAATGAACTGTGTGAATGAGGAGTTGGTAGGAAGAGCCAGTTAGGTGGACGCACAGAACCAGTGAAATCCGAGAAGCAAATGTCATTGAAATAGTGTTAGAATAATTAATGGGATGAGACAATTTACAGGTAACAGATGCTGGAGTGCGTCAGTGAGTGACTGTATGGTAATCAATCAAAAGCTATTTATTGGATGCATGCCAGATCATTGGTGTCTGGGGTAGCAGTACTGTCACCGATTCTGAGCAAAACATCAATTGATTTCGTCACTTTAAGTCTGTTGATTGTCAGTAATTGATGAGGGGAAATAGTTTCTAACCTTGAAGAGTAGAGCCAGTCTGTTGGATAAGGGGATCGACATGTTAAAGATGTGGTTTTGCCAGAAGAAATCGTTGCTGTTAGTGAGAACAAAACCTGGAAGTGATCACACTTCTAATTCTGTGTCAACCATTATTGCATGTAAAATACTCTCTAGAGAGAAGACAAGGACCAGTCTTTGAATAAGTTCTCAGTTATATTAGGACTGCGCTTTCGCTGACAAATATCTTTGCTGTTAGAGAGCCATAAAATTTGGAGCGACCATAGGTCACGTTCTAAATACTAGAGATAATGTCTCTATATGCGGTGTGGTGGTATTCACTGTTTTGATTAGTGTTTCTGAATTTTCGTATTTCTTCTGCTGCTTGAAGAGACAAAGTTATATGGCTCTTCTGGAATATGCTTTCCAGAGCTATGATTAAGGTATAATCGTAGGTTTTGGATATGGCGTCTTCATTGCATATGTGCAGTTAGTGGCTGAAGAAGTTAAGTTTAGGAACAATGATTATCCTCTGTGTAGGAGTAAGCGTAATTGTATGTCACGTCAAATATATATTTAAAAACGGATGAAAGAGGCAAACAAAACTGAAACTGGGGAACGGCAGTGTTGATTGTGTGTTGGACAGAAACTGTGTGTCCTTACAACAAGAAAATAGAAATAACACTGAAAATAGCTATTAATCCTTATCAATAGCTTTCTTGAGATATAAAAAAAATGTATATTCAGAAGCTAGTTATTGACCGCATAACAGGGTTATGGTAGTTATTCATTATTGGATAATATAATGGAAAGTAATTGACAATGAATAGTTGCACATTTCTAATAACATACTGAAGTGCATGTTGTAAAAACGGAAGTAAATTCTCTTACATGTGCAACAGTATGTGAGCGTATATATTTTTTAGTATTCCCCAACGTGTGTGTCTGCGTGTGTGCGTGTGCACATATGTGCTTCTGTGCTGCTTAGGCAGATTATGAATGCAGATTTCGTTCCTGTGTGCGTCTATTCGTGTGTGCGTGCGTAGGTGTGACGACGTATAAATGCTCTGGTTCTATGAATGTATTTCTAACAAAGTGCTTACGATTCCTCAGGATTTATATTTCTCTATACCAATGTTTTAGGTATCTACGACACATAATATACCAGTTGTGCCGGATATTTATTTTCTCTCTCAAGTGATCTTCAAAAACATTCTGACATGCGTCATCCATACAAATACTTTAAATATCGATACACATATCGATAAATCCACAACTGCCTTGCAATCTCTCTTTCCTTTCCTTGCTCCATCTGTATGTCTGTCTGCCTCTTTTTCTCTCTCTCTCTCTCGCTTCACACACACACACACAAACATATATATATAATATATATATATATATAATATATATATATATATAATCATGTCAAAGGGAAATAGAATTTAATTAAAATTAAAACATTCAATCAAGATTTACATTTCCAGTGGTCTAACGTGCAAAAAAAAAATAGTCAAGAAGACTATATATTAGTCATACGATATAGTGTATATTTAAACATATAAGGAATCCACTTAAAGGGAATTCAACACGCTAGAGAGAACAGCTAGGTTCTGTAAACCACATAAATAACGGATAAAATTCGACAGGAATAAATTTGGAAATGAAAAACATTTACCATCTTGTACCCTGGACCAATTGGTTTCTGATCATCTTTGACGTCATAAAATGTAAACAACATGGAATACAAAAACATGGATTACCAACTTTTTGCCAACAACGAAAGAAACACATGGAAAACAAGACAAGTAACATAAATAAAGATCCTTCATCAGTTTTCAGCTGTTTATCTACGCCACATTTGAAGTAATTACGACAAGTTGTGTGTTCGAGAAAACAGTTGCTCCCGCAATGCAAAATAAAATTTGGGATTTGTGGAGGGTAATAAAAACAGGAAAGTGAAAACAAGCAGTAAGCGCTGCTAAGCCATAATGACGTGACATGGCGAACCATGAAAGAACAAGATTTGACAGGTGAGAAGATTGAGACAGACAAGAGGAAACAGACAAATATGCGTGTGATATGTGTGGCAGATGAAAAAGAAAGAAAAAAGCTCAAGTTAGGAAAAGATGGCCGATGGGCACGTGTGAAAACGAGAGAGTAAAAGACGAAGAATGAGAAAGTCAGAGGGACCGATAGAGAACGATGATGGGGAGAGGAAAAGAATTAGAGAAATGATGAGAGAGAAAAAACGGAAAGGGGAGAAGGGGGAAGAAAAGAATTAGCAAAAGGAACAGAGAGGAAACGAAGGTGGAGGACAGAACAGCACAGAGAGTGGCAACAAAATTATTAAGATATACTTACTTGGAAATGTATGCGTGGCGTTTAATAATATATATATATATATATATTTTAATATTCTGGGGAACCGCTCACGGCATCTAAAAATATCAGATACTTGGGTGTAATTGTAGATAACAATCTCAATTGGAGTGCCCACATCAACAATTAGGTCGATATAGCTCTTAGGATGACCTCTTTGATCTTAAGAACCTTCCGGTCCAGAAAACAAGGTGTCATCATTCCAATTTTCTCCTCCTTTATACTATCACACACCGAATACTGCACGCTCTTTGTCGTCTCCCCATACAAAGCAAAACATTTCCATGATTGAATCATCCCAGAGAACAATCACTAAACGAATTGAAAGCATGACTGCTCTCGATTATTGGAATCGCCTTAAAGCCTTGAATCTCTACTTTCCCCAGCGCCGTCGCCAGCGGTACATCATTTGTACGACGTGGAGAATATACTATCACCATTGCCCAAACTACCACGCGCTATACGCCCCCTGCCCAATTAAGGATCACAACATATAGGTACACTGCGACACAATTTATTTTCCTCAAGAGGCCCTGCCCTGTTTATCATTGTCCCGAAAGAGATCAAAGAAGAAAATGATCCCATCACCTTTAAACGGAATCTGGATAGATTTCGTCGTGGAATACCGGATAAGCCAACCATACTTGGATACAACTCACTAAACAAGAACTCACTACTTGAATGGACCATAAACAAAACTTGACTTAAACAAGATTTAGATAATACTATCAGGTGGTGCTATTAAGTTAGACATGGCTTGGACCAATCTTTGGTTGAAACATATCTAAGTTTATCAAAGTGTATTATATATATATATATATATATATATATATATATATAGCATACAAGTACACACATAAACATGCAAATACACACATTGGTATATTAAGACTATATAGATATACATATTTATGTTTGTGTGCGTGTGTGTGTGTACGTATATTTGTATGCATGTATGTGTATATAAGCTTGGTGATGCAAAGAATCAAACTAGAATTCAAAATCTGTGTATATAGTTTTTTTTTAATAATCGACAAACGTTCCCGCGTGATATAAGACCTTTGTATGTACATATTAAATGATGTTTTCCTTTGTTGTCGGTCAATAAACACCATGATAATCTACTTTATATACGCATATAACGAAGTTGTTATCATTTCACCCTACCTTGACCCAGTCATTTATCAGCCATTGTGGAAATAACACGGAATATGAAGATTATATCAGTATAGGTATGTTCTACAGTTCAAATATCGTGTCTGTGTGCACTCGACTGTCGTATCAGTGTGCACTCGAATGCCATTACTATAAAATATTTTTTTTTATTCTCTAAAATCCATGGTTATTACATCATTTTAAAATTTGGAAAGATATATACGATTATGGAAATATTAAAGTGTGACGTCGTTCAAGTGAAAAGAAGTCGAATATTATATTTCAAAATTGGTGCTGATTTTTGTAGACTAGGGCATACGGAATTGTCTGAATTGATAGCATCATAATCTAATATTAGTGTAGCTTACACACATCATCACATCAGCGTGTTGCGACGGTGTGTGTAAATATCACAGGAAATAAATTCCACTTGACTTATTTAACTTGTCATCGCAGTACCATTGTAATACGGCGGCAATAGTTGAATCACATATAACTAACAAATTTTAATTCGATACATAAGTCGTTAATCAAGTAATTTCGCAAAGTCGGTTTAGACCATTGGAGGCTTTCTATTATTAATTATATAGCCTCTTGTATTGCTAAAGTTCAACTGGTCTGGAACTCTTCCAATGATGTTGATGTAATTCCATGACTTACTTTCTAATCAGTACATACTACAGAAGTTATCTGAGAATTAAAGTCCAATTGAAAAAGCAAGTTCATTTACACAACATAAAACCAGGGAAGTGTTGAATTCAGTATTTTAGAGTAGTTATTTCTAGAAACTTTATAATGCAGCCATGAAATATAGTAATATTATTTTGTGTAGAATTTAAGACAAGTACCAGTAACACAACCTACTTACAAAGATTTAAGCAAATGATTTACCTGGATGTGATGATTCACAATTGCAAAATAGCCTCATTCAAGGGCAACCTCAGCAGCCACACAAAGTTGGCGAAAATACCAGAAAACGCAATTTTAATATTTTAGGCGAATGGTAACTTGTAGTACTATAAACGGTTGGGAATAAGCAATCTGAAAATGTTCCTTTAGTAGCTGTTTATTCGTTTTCGAATTTTCAGTCACAACCGAAATTCATCTATACATGAAATAAACAAAATATAAAAAAGTATAAAAAAAAGAAAACGCATTAAATAGCTATAATAAATAACTCTAAAATACGTACTTTTACGTGTTTCTCTTCTTACACGAATATGTTATATTCATTTGAAAGAGCTTTTACACTAAAATTTAGTCGCAGAATGTTTTTTTATTTCACACCATATTTATTTACTTTTCTCTTTTTCTATTTCATCTTTAGAGATATTTCTTTTCAGATTTTGATTTTGTTATCCCAAAAGATTAATGGGAAAAGAACCATAAAAATATTTTAGCAGAAATGCTTAAAAAAATTGAATTTGAATTCAATGGCAAATTTTTATTCACGCATAGAAATTTCAGAAATAAATCTAAATAAAATAGCTAACTATATTTTCTCAACATATATCATTACAATACCTGCCATAAACAGAGAAGGAATATCTTGTAATGTCCGTAACTGCAGCATAATATCAGTGTAATGACCTGAAACAACTATATTAAACTAACACGGTAGCCATTTCGATAAATCGTAGCTATTTAAAAGGGACGTTCATATATAAAAGAGTTCAATTTTCGGTATATGAACCGAAAGACTTCATTAAATACAGTTTCTGTTTGTATTGTAATTATGTACGCATATGGATATGTGGATATATATATATATATATATATATATATATATAATATATATATATATATATTATATATATATATATATATGTATATAAATTTTAAAAGTGTTTCAGCTTTAAAGCTATGGTCATGCTGGGACACTACTGTTAGATGTGTTACACGATTATTTGAAATCGCTTCTGATATGATAAGTCGCACTTGGTGAATGACGGGGTTGGATGCTGTTCACCACATCTTTGTTTCCTGCCGTGAGGTAGACTCATCTGGAACCCTTGACATGCGGAGATCCGATCTTGGTTTGAAGTTACTTACATCCACACCGTGCAAGTCTTTCAGGTATTTTGGATGGATATTGAAGAGCTGCGGGCCCCTGATTTGCAAGCTGTTGCAGTATCTGTTCCTGTAATTTGATAGTGGGGCTGGGAACTTTGGCACTATGTAGTGACTCCCTGTTCTGTTGTCAGTGTGACTTTTAATGTCAAACTTTCGTCCAAGGCCTTTCAGAATTTCCCGCCTTCATTATAGGGAGAAGAGTGTTAATTCTTTCTGTTTTTCCAAGTAGCTGATCAATTGCATTGAGATAATGTTTGTGTGTAGTTTCATTGGATTGCTTCGAGTTCCACCGTTCATTTTATATTGCGTGGTGATCATAGTTGGGAATAGTAGTCCAAATGGTTGAGGACGTATGCCATCCAAAGAATAAGTAGTGTCTCCCTTACTCTCGTTTTGAAAGTATGGAGGATCCTACTTGCTAGCTGTCTGCATTTTATTAGCAAATTGGTAATATGCACCTGGAAAGATGCATCATTGCTCATGTCAATACCCAGGTCAAGCTTTGAATTTGATTCAAGGATTGCCTCCTGAACCAGTGTACTCTGTCTGCATGTCATTCAGCTCTATGTGTCGGTAGTGCAGGGCTCGAAATTTTGTGCAGGGCTCGAAATGCATTAAACGGCATATTGTTATCCTTAGTTCACCTGTATATTGGGTCCAACTCGCGTTGCAGATTCGTAATATTTTCATGATTTTATATTGTCTGAGAGACATTTGTGTCATCTGCATAGCTAGCAAGAGTGGCTTTCTGTGCAGCTGAGGGCATGTCTGAGCGGGCCACTATGAATATCAGTGGCCCTAAGACTGCTCGCTTCATTGGCCACCACTGTTTGACAGAAAGTCATCTAGCCACTCTCCGAGTTTTCCCCACTATGCCGAGATCACACAATTTGTGACATTTCATACCATGGTCGAATTTAACAAAGGATTTTGCAAAGTCGAGATATATCACATTCCCACTTGAGTCATTTAGCAGCTGTTTTAACACATAATCGCAATGTTGCAAGAGCTGTTTCAGGGACGTTCTACCTGCTCTAAATTAATGCTGGGTGTCAGCAAGTAACTTTCTTTAAGGAACGACATTAGTTTCTTGCAGACTATTCGTTCCATGTGTGATTTCAGAGAGATAGGCCTATAACTTTTAGCATACATCTGCTCTGCTTCTTCCTTTTGGGTTAGGGCATAGTATTCCTTCCTTCAGTTTGTCTGGAATCTTACCAGTTGGAAGAAAGCTCTAAAAACGAAGCTGGAGTGGTTTTGCAAGGGTTCATTTGCATGATTTCAGAAGGATTGCAGAGAAACTATCTGGGCCTGTAGCTGAGCTTGTGTTAATCACTTCTATAGCCAGAGTTACATCATCAATGTTGATGTAATTAATTGTCACCTCTTTGGTTACTGGTAGGATGGCAAAGAATTTTGCTGGTTTCCTCACTTGCCTGAGTCCCAAAGGTGTTGTGAACACAATTCGGAAATGCTCGTTCAGTATTTCACTTATCCTTATTGGGTTTCCTGTGAAGGAGCCATATTTTTGGAAGAGAGGTCCCATCTTGTGGCGTAGGGAGTCTGTCTATCTCGCAAAGTTAAAGAAAGCTTTAGGGTCCGACTTGATATTTTCCATAACCTGAGCTTCCTTATCTCTTCTCTCATTTTGTAGAGACTAATTCAGACATTTCCTAACATATGCTATACTCATCCCAGGGACACGGACTCTAATGTTAAAGTCAGATCATTTGTGGAAACAGCCTTAACGATGTATGAAATAGTAATAAATTCCATCTCCAAACCATTCTTATTATTACATTTCCTCTACATTATACCGGTATAACCATGATGTACCCACAGAAAACAGCCACTAGCCAGTGCCATTGGAGCACAGCCAGCATAATGAAATAGGACATTTATTTACATATCCTGTGTGGCTGTGTGGTAAGTAGCTTGCTTACCAACCACCTGGTTCCGGGTTCAGTTATATATATATATATGTATGTTTGTGTATCTGTGTTTGTCCCCCAACCATCACTTGACAACCGTTGTTGGTGTGTTTCCGTCTCTGTAGGTTAGCGATTCGGAAAAAGAGACCGAGAAAATAAGTAATATGCTTAAAAAGAATCAGTCCTGGAGTCGATTTGTTCCAGTAAAGGTGGTGTGCCAGCATATATATATATATTAATATATATATATATAATATATATATATATATATATATATATATATATATATATATATATATATATATATATATATATATTATATATATATATATATAAACTAAGCTCGTAACTTAGTTTTTCTTTGGGGCTGTCCAGATTGGAGCAATCTCAAGAGTAACCAGCCGAAATTGCGAGGATGACCCGGTACATGACAGCAGATAACAACCTGTCCGTGTTTTTTGTATCGTCTATTTGTATTTTTTGCGTTCTTGTCCCATTTTGTATATATTATATATATATACATATATATATGTATGTATATATGTTTATATATATATATATATACATATATATGTATATATATATATATATAGATATATATGTATATATATGTATATATAGATATGTATGTATATGTATGTATGTATACATATGTATGTATTATCAAAAATGCATATGCATATATCTATACCAATCAATCTGTATTTTCTCTCTATATATATATCACTCTCCCTGACTTTACATACATATATATACACACAGATATATATATATATATACATATATATGTATATATTATATATATATATATATACATATATATGTATATATATATATATATATATACATATATATATGTATATATATATATATATATATATATATAAATGTGCATACATACATTTGTTGTGTAGATATGTGCGTCTGCATATGTTTGACAAACAGAAATATTGATTGGACTGTTTGAATGACACTTATATTAATTTGCTAAACAAATTCGGTTTCAATGACGACGAATGCTTATGTTTACGTTAAATCACATTACTCTACATCATGCACACTTTTCACAGTTGAATATACATGCATACATACACTTATATATATTTACACACACACATGCGCGCGCGCATGCACCTGATGACAAGTACAACCGAATATCTACATTCGTACGTTGTGCTTATTTGACTGTATGTGTTTGTGACTGTATGTCCTCGGGTTTGTGTACACGTGCACCTATATAAAAGAGCTCACACTTTGTTTTATCATAATTTCAACGCATTTTATCGTATTAAATAATGCTATTGCAATTTGATCATTATAATTCCTTCTGTATTCACCGAAACGTGGAAATATATGGCTACCGGAACTCACACATATATACACATGCACACACAATCACTCAAACACAGTCGCATCCATTTAGGTAAACACACAAATACACGCACTGGCGCATATTAAACAATGCATATTAAACTAGATTCTATTCTATTATATTAGCTTATATTTCCTTATATTATATTTGAAATATCATTTATAAGTTGGAAGTCATTTTTATATTTGATGAAGCATCACATATTTCACTCTGAAGCATTAACTTTTTTTCGAATATATGAAACATGGATGATTCTAGAAGCAACTATTTTTCGGAGATGAGATATCTTGCAATTTGCATGTTAAGTTTTTGTCACATATATACCCACACTTCTCTCCCTTCCTCACCCTCGCATCGCTTTGTATATCTCCCCAGATATATAAAGGAATTTGTTTATACATACGTACACGGATGTATTATATTTTATAAAAACACCGAAATAATTCCTGTCATTTTAAATATTGAAGCGAGGATGCCTGCAATTATTAAATCATGTGGATGTAATGCAAATATATTATTGTGAATTGTAATTACATCAGTACTCCCGGAATTGATTTAGTGCTCCGTAACAAGCAGAACGTTCCAAACACTCGCTGTAAATGCAGTGCAATACTCAAAATATAAAATAGCACAAGTAATAGATGTAAACAAGATTCCAGATAATATGTTAAACACATAAATTGCATATCAAATATAATATAAATTCTATACATATTTTTATATCATAAAGAAAAATATGCAAACACTCACCGACAATCACGCACACTTAATATAATGTAATATAAAATAATATTATATTATATAATATAAATCCCATATCACATCGTTCACTCCACTCCGTTCAAGAATGTATTTATTTCGGAGATGCGGACATGGTCCCAAGATATATTCCTTGCAGGGATCACTCCTTGGTAAATTGTATTGTTGCACGTTGCGGTTCATTCTTCGTCATAGTGCTACACATATCTTAGTTTCTTATAAGTATAAAATGCTGCTATTGAGGAAAATCTCAAACAGGACTTTGTCGAATTGCGTTTTGAGCACATATTTTACAAAGGTAAACCACAAGTATTTATCTCTTCCTTTACACGAGATTCCTTATTCCTGTGGTATATATTGACTGTCTGTGTGTTTGTTAACATTCTCTGAACACTCTCTACCCGTTCCCAATTTCATCGTATTTCACCACTATTCAAGTGTTCGATATTTTTTTGGACCGCATGCATTTTATTTTCCACTGGTTTATCTTGAGGCCTTGAGTTTAACTCCTGGTGTCTGGCACTGTTAGGATGCTATACAGGTAATTTAATCTTCTTGTGGTGAATACGATCTCTCAATCGGAAATTCTCCCCCACACATTAACGTAAGTTCTGTTAAGCCGCCTATTCTCGCTTTATCTCCTGCTATCAGCTTTTAAACGTTATCAGTATTATTACTGACCTTAATTAGCGGCATATCTTTCAATACAAGTGACGTTCAAAAAGTCTTCAATATAGACAGGCCTACCTTACTAAATGTTTTCGTCCTTCGTTGCCATTAATAACAGTCAATGTTGGTCGTTTTACAATGACCACTATAATTGTCATAACCTATGAGTTGCAAGGTTCTTTTCTGCATAAAAATCTTTCATTTCTATCTGTTTATTACTTCTTCTTCAAGGATCTGCCCTGCGCAAGTTAGTTTTCACTAATATTTAATTTCTCTCCTTGCTACCAACCCAACTCAACAAGTAGACGTTATATACCATTCAGCGATCAATAGATTGTACAATTCCTGCCAAAATGTCTAAAGAAATGTTTTGTACAAATAGCGTCAATTCGACGCGAAACCGACGGTAACATGGTAGTCTAGTTTTGTACCATTTTTGACTGTATGAACTATATCATTCTTTCATCGAGCGTGGCACACCCACGTAGTATATATATATATATATATATAATATATATATATATATATATAATATATATATATATTATATATATATATATATATATATGGAAAAGGACACAACTACACACGCACGAATATATGCATAGAAGGTGCATTCCAGAAACTTTGAGACTTTTAGAGAAGGCAGTCATAATTGTACTAGATTATTTCAATGTTAGCATGCCAATACTACACGTCCATTAAGCTAGCATACCTAGCATACTTTTTCTAGATTAAAAGAGAAGTATGTAGCAATACTACAACAAAAACTTATTAATCATTATTTGTCACAGCTGACTATTTTGCAGAATGCAATCTGGCGGCGAAGACGATTTGGAAGATCTTTATGCAATAATATTGCGTTAAACTAGGCGAAATGTTAGAGAGAGATTTTGTTTTTCGATGCACAATAGTAGTAGAGGAACAATAAAAAGCAAGTGAAGGAAGAGAGCGCCAGAACATATGAGGTGGTCGTGAAAATTCGCAATTGTGTGGATGAAGAGGCAGTGTGTGTATAAAGACAATAAGCATACTGTTCGGAGTTAGATTGGCAGATATACAAAAAATTATTCATGAAGATTTGTATATTCTCTCTTTACTCTTTTACTTGTTTCAGTCATTTGACAGCGGCCGTGCTGGAGCACCGCCTTTAATCGAGCAACTCGACCCCGGGACTTATTCTTTTGTAAGCCTAGTACTTAGTACTTATTCTATCGGTCTCTTTTGCCGAACCGCTACGTAACGGGGACATAAACACACCTGCATCGGTTGTCAAGCAATGGTAGGGGGACAAACACAGACGCACAAACACACACACGCATATATATATATTTATATATACATATATACGAAGGGCTTCTTTCAGTTTCCGTCTACTCACAAGGCTTTGGTCGGCCCGAGACTACAGTAGAAGACACTTGCCCAAGGTGCCACGCAATGGGACTGAACCCGGAACCATGTGGTTGGTAAACAAGCTACTTACCACACAGCCACTCCTGCGCCTATGCTCAACTTTTGTGCAAAGTTTATTCCGAGCGTGGTCAGTGACAAAGAGAACGAAAGCTACCTTGGCAACAGCTGAGAGAGTTGAGGTCACTGACTCCAGTTCAAGCGTATTACAGTTTCTGATGACGTTAGGAAAGCTGGATGTATTGATATTATCCAGAGACAATGAGACAAAATGACGAAATGAAGCATCCTGCCCCCACCCCACCCCGCACACACATAAAAAGGTCAATGAAAGCGTACTCACTGGAAAACTCTTGATTATGCTTTACATCCACTGGGCTTCCTCTGGCCAGATTGTCAGCAAGAGAACTTTGTTGAAAGTTTGACGGAGGAGATATATTGGCGAATGGTGCATTGTCCTAGTAACCTAGTACCTGATAGAAATGCGCATCAAAACTATCCTTCATCCTCCCAGCAGAAGAGAAAGTGCTGCCTGTAACTTATGTTTGTTAACCAAGCTGCAGAAGAAACTCACAGCTAGTCTTTTTCAGGATACTAAGAAAATGAAGGAAGCTGTCCCAGGATCTTGGACATATTCGCTCTGGAAATAAATGAGTGTTTTCTGAAAAAGACTCCAAAGACTTCGGGAATGAGTCTCATATATATACACGCGGGGATACACGTGTGTACAGGGCAGGAACGCTCTACATTGAAGTGTATAAATATATAGGATAAATATACTAGTTCAAATATCTTTGAGGCATAATCGAACCCGTACAAAAACCATTCAATGCGTTTTGTCAAGGAGAAAGTTTGTAGCTCGAAACAAATGGGTGTAAATATACTAAATCATCGCAGGAACACACCTACTCAGAAGTTTTTGTATATACCTTGTGCGTATTTGAACTGGTTATAAGTTCGTGTGCGTATGTACACACACACACCACTGCCAAATGTTCAATGAATTTTGATATCAATATCTTACATTATGTTAGGTAGTGATCGTATGATGTAATTAATGGTTAAATACACTTGTACTATTAGTATCATAATTATATTTGATATCAACCTTATTTTTGCGACTGTTGTCGATGCTTTTAGTAGCAATATTCTTCCTGTCATAAACTTTGTTCAAAATGACATTTATCTTAAGTTTTCCCTTAACATTGCAGATGTCATTTTGTTTTCATTTCTACTGTCATTCGATTTTCATTTATGTGTTTGTCTTCGACATTATTTTCACTGTCTGCGTTTGTATTTTGAATTTCTTTTGTTGTACGTGTTATTTCTTCAAGACTTTGCTTTCTCTTTCGCAATCGTTCCTCCTTTCTCTCTCCACTCTCTCGCTGTTGCTATTTTTTGTGTATGCGTCACCCTGTGTATCTAGGTCGTTCCGTATCTCAGATATGTTCATTTCTATACACATTCGTTCTTTCTTCTTAGAAATCATCTCTACGTATTTTGTCTTGTATTTGTAAGTTTCCATGTAAGATTTACGTAGGTGTATGTTTATTTATATAAGCATGTGTGTATCAGTACACGTATGTGTATTTATCTGAATATCTCACAATCAAATTATCAATGTTTTCCGATTACTGAAGATCAACCGGCTTTAGTTAAGCTACTTTCGAAGATAACTATAGAAAATGCAACTTTACAAAAAAAGGGGAAAGCAAATAACAAATAAATTATCATTGACAAGAGCAGCAACAATACAACAGTGCTACTAAAAAGAACATTTAAAAGATAAATCAACCTATATAAAAACAAAATCACACTATCATAACATCAACAATAATGACAGGAAACTTAAGAACTGATGGTAAAACAAAGAAATAAATAACATTTATCACGAGAAATGTTATTTGCAATGAAAGATGACGATAAATGAGTAAAAGAAACAAGTATAATAGATATAAAAAAAATATAAATATGAGAAAATCAACATGAAGAAAAATAATAAAATGAAAATAAAAAAAAGAAGAATCACACCAATAAAAGGATGCAAATGACAGTATCTTTTCTCACCTCCCCTTGCTACTGATACTGATATTATATAACAACACCAACAACAAAACAACAACAACGACGAGGAAGGCAACGACAACACCAACAGCAACGAAAATAATAATTATTATTAGTAGTAATAATAATAATAATAATAATGATAATAATAATAATAATGATGATGATGATGATAATAATAATAACAACAACAACAACAACAGCATTAATAATAATAATAATAATAATAATAATAATAATAATAATAATAATAAAATAATAATAATGATAATAATAATAATAATAATGATAATAATGATAATAATAATAATAATAATAATAATAATAATAATAATAATAATAATAATAATAATAATAATAATTTTCTTTATCAACCACAAAGGTTCACAAAATCATTGAGAATGGTACAAAACATTACAATGTGGGTTTAAAGAGGCTCTCTCCTCTTCGTCTCTAGGTGCATGCTTAGAACAGGCCATTTCTCTTGGACCATTCTTGCAGCATAAATCCACCTTTCAAAAACTTGTCGAGAGGCAACACATCCACCGCCTCCTTTTCTTTTCAAGTGCAACTTGAAAAAGTTGATGAGGGCTTGGAAAAAGAGGAAAGTATCTGTCTTCAGCTTCTTCAAGCTGGTCCTCCACAGAGCCTCTTTCACTCAGACCCCAAACAAAAAAATAAAAACACTGCCTGTCTTTTCCGGCCAAAGTAATGTGATAGGATGATCTTCACGATGGACTCAGCTGAGAGCGGGAGACTTCAGCTGTTCGATATAAACCCACAATACTCAGGCACTGGACGGATAATTTCGTCGCTCTCCTTGCATCTCGAGCAAGCCTGGATGACGGCACGTCCACACTTGTAGAATTAATCTCGAATCGGCAATGCCTGTCCCTGGTAGTACAGTAACGCCAAAGATTTCCGGAAATTATCCAGAGGCCCCGTCCAGAAAGTATTCTGGAACAGACCAGTCTGCTGATCCTCGTCAACTTTCATTGTCTTGCAGAAAACGTCATTGCACTTGATAATTGTGAGTGCCTGATGACACTCTAGGTACCAGGTACAGTACCTCGATCTACGCTTGATTCAAGACTGCATCCCAGTCAAAGAGAAACGTTTTGGAAGAGCAAGTGTAAGAAACGATGACCACACTGCACATTATCAAGGAAAGGTAATGTCGCATCCTTAGCGCATGTCTGAACATCATTAGCCATGGCATGCCCAATCCTCTATTCAGCGGGGATTGATAGCAAATAGAACACAAAACAAACCGGGACAGTGTATGACGGTGAGGTGGCAGTATATTACGGATGCAATGTAAGTACTCCCAACATTCGCCCGACCTTTCAGCGATAGCTTTCTTTCATCTCATTTCTGAGTGACACTATCTACGTTGCCCGTCATTTTGCCCCAGTCTTTCTTCACCTGGAGATCCAGACGAAACCAAACCAGGAGCAATTTAACCGGATCCCCCGTCCAGCGTCCCACGACATTATTGGACGGTGTACACTTGCCTCTCCAGGTGCCGAGCTGCAGGCCTTGGTTAAGATATGATCCTGCCAAAGTCTCCTATTCTTCTAGAACAGTGCCGACCAGCTGTATGATGCTGCTGCTCGACGTTATGACGGTAACCTTGTCTGAGTATGCTGACAAGGTCCTCCTCTATCTTAGTTTACGCGGGATGCCTCTGAACAACTTTAATTTCAGTAGTAGTGGTTCTAGAGCCGATACATATATAATTGACCAGAGGGTACGCCCTTGACAGATCGAGCGCATGACGCTGAACGGTTCCGATAGGTAACCATTTTACAGAACTACCGAGCAGATATCGCTGTACGTTGCGGTGATCCAGCCACAAAAACAAGCAGAAATGATAACAGGCCCCAAGTATTTGTAGACCCCCTTTAGAGCGTTTTAGATTGATCCAAAATGATGATGGAACCATCCATGCCAGCCACCCGGTTTATGATGTATGACATGAAGTGTAGATTGTGGATAAATCTGTTTGGGATTACGCATGTTTGCGCATCACCAAACAATTCTTGACAAATGGCAACATCTTTGCACACGCCTTGGCCGAAATTTTGAAATCTACGGTTAGTAGCATAATGGAACAAACATTTTGTATTTGAGCTCTCTTCTTTGGGTTCACTCTCAGCAGTGCCTCCGTTCCTCCAGTCAAGGAACTAGGAATACTCATGTTCTGCTGCTAAGTTGTGGCAAACATCTGTTGGGAGGCCGCGCTAAAGTAGTTTGGCATTTAAAAGAGAAGCCCTAAGGACGGAGATACGAACTGAATTTCGTCCTGTGTTCCTGATTGCCTTTCATCCTAAACCACTGAGTGAAATGCTGCTGAAATGTTGCACTCATCTGCTCGGGGTCCAGTACCGTGCGCACGTTTTGGTTCACTAAAGATCAAATTGTAGCTTCATTGCCACGTTGGAACTCTACTTAGCTCGTACAATGCATCCCATCTGCTTAGCTTTGAAGAACTGGTCCAGTGTCAATTTCGCCTCTAGCACATCGGTTACGTTGTCTTTTCTAAGCAGCTTTTGTGTTTCTAAGTTTCCCGATATTCAATTCCTTTCTATTCCTTATGACTTATTCAACTTAATCGATTCTACTCTGCCATTTTTCAGGGCAAACCACCGTTTGCTGTTGACTATTGGAAATGTAAAGGCCGTGAGTTATGCGTTCTTCTTCAAATAACCGGGTCCCTGCCTACGAGCCTTACTGAAGTTTGAAGTCTGAAGTCACCTCCGTGAAGCCACCTGTCTGGAGTCACCTCCGTTGCTACTGTGCTCATTCAGTACCAACAGCTCAACGTCTGGGTGCAGGAAAATCATTCTTATCTTCAGATCCAGACCTCTCCGAAACAACACCGCAGTTCCACTCCCTCCGGCTGACACGAAATAAGTAGACCTCATTTACCCACGAAAATGGGCGCGAATGCTCGTCTAGTTTCACTGATAGCCACTAAATGCATTTAAACTGCTTATTCTGAGCACGACCCTGCTTGTTAGAGAGAAGGAGGAAAAAAGAATCACGCTATTACTATTTCTTTGTGGAGCCTTTTCTTTACGGTTCCACGTAAATCTTCAATTTCTTTGGGATATTTTGTTTTCCTTTTGTTGTAAGCTTGTTGAGTTGTGTTATAATTCTTCTGTGGATATATTAGTTATGCCATTTCGAGTAATGTCTGTGTATATTAGTGTAGTTTTATTAAATGTATTAAATTTTTCTCGGGCGTCTATAGTGTCTATGGTGGTGTAATTAGTGATGCATTGGGAGTACAGCTCATGTTGCTGGTCTGGATTGCTATGTGTTTTCTTTTGTTGAGGGTTTGTAATTTTGGTCGTATTTGTAGTGTAGCTTGTAATTGTGATGGTACAGGGTATGTGGGTGTGTGTTGCTTTGTTGGTTCCTGTGTCTCCACTTCCAATATCTTTCTTTTTAGACTTGTACCGAGCTTTTAATTTTGTAATTCTTTTCTTTTTCCTTTCACCAGGATCAATTCGGCTGAGTTTCCATGACTGCCTTCCTCGCTAGACAGGTATTCAATATCAGAAAAATCTGTGGCAGGGGGAGAGGTATATCTGCATAATCATGCATTTCTAAGCTGGTCATCTGGTCGACTGGTTTGGGTTAGGCTTCTGTCGGTTGCGAAGATGGAGGCATTGTTATTGTTTTTCTCGGCTGCGGTACCGGATTTTGTTACTGATGGATATCTCTTGTTGCTCTTTTTGTTGATATTGTTTTGTTTTGGTTTTGGCTTCTGCTAACCATGGAACTGATGTCGTTGGTATTATTATTCATGTTGCTGCTGTTATTGTTGAGTAAGCACTTATGTTTTTCTTTACTTTAGATGAGACAGGAAACCTTTAGATTATTTATTTCTCTACAAACGTGATATCTCATCTTTCTACCTTCTACCGCTACATAAAACAGTGTTCCACTAGGTAGGCTTATTAGATAAGGGGTGTCTTTGATACTAATCATATGGGCGTGTAACCACAATTCAATATCTATGCCTGATTAAATCCTCCTTCCCCGTTGTGTGAACTTGCAGAAATTTTGTTTTGTTTTCTATGCCTTATAATACGACTGGTACCAGCAAAGGGATGTTCACTTCTGGTTGCAACTCTGCAACCTTTACTGTGACAACCCACCATGCTGGATGTGGTCATAATTCCTCGCATTTGAGCGTTGTTGTAGCATTTTCTGTAGTTAAATTTTAGGTTGAGAATCTTAACTGTACAAAAGCGTCTCCCACTAGCGGCGCAATATTTTAAACCGCAGACTGGTCTGAGGCAGTTTTCAATCTGAGCCTGCATTGCTCCACTGTCTTCCTCTTTAATGATATTTGTTTATATAAAATAGTTTTCACATCCTCCACTCTGCTAAGGAAGACTGTTTTTCCATTCTTTCTTAAGCGACTCTCAAAACCTTTCCTTTCAACTCGGATTTTTCCATATTTCGACAGCTTTTAGCAAAACATTTCCATTCTGCTAAGAAAAAAGAACGACTGCTGCTGTCACTTCATTAATGTTTCTGGTGGTGGTCGTAGGGATAATGGTGGAGTTCGTGCTTGCGTTATTTTAAAATATATCTAGCTCATCACTGATACGAGTTTTGTTGTTGTTACTGCTGTCGTATCTGTTGCTGCTGCTATTATCTGCTTCGCTCCTCGACCATATTAAATAATAGTGGGAGTACAATGCCATCGCAGCTATTCCAACAGGAATCGCTTCTCTTGATTTTGGAACCTATATTGGAATTTTTGTTTTAAAATACTAAATTTGCAATTTTAAATCTCAAAATTTTTCATTAAAGGGACACCGGCTCGGCTCTCTTGCAGAAAGCTGCGTTGCTAAAATAACCGTTCCATAAAATTTGGAATATCAATGAACAAAACAACAAACAACCACAAACGAATGCCAAACAAGCGTACTCTTGCTCCAGACACGTATAATAATATAGTTGAAAACTTTTGAAAATGTAGTTGGAGTGATGAAAAAAATATACAATGAACTAGTGTAATAATAATAATAATAATAATAATAATAATAATAATAATAATAATAATAATAATAATAATAATAATAATAATAATAACAATAATAATAAAGTACGATCCATCAACACCAGATCAATCTCCGACCCCTACAATCCATCAACACCAGCTCAATCTCCGACCCCTACGATCCATCAACACCAGATCAACTCCGACCCCAAACATCATGTACAAAAAAACTACTAAGAAATTAAATAACACCGATATTATTCAACCCAAGAATAACAATCGGCAAGTACGTACTTTAAACTTACAACATAAAATGTACGAAAAACTACACGTGCAAAACAATGTGACAACAGAAATGAACGGACCGGTACCCTACGAAAATGACGACCGTCAAAATAATGGACCGGACGTTGTTCCTCATGTCCCGCAAATAAAACCCAAAAGACATAAATGGACACGTGAGGATTACATTCCTATCTTATACGCTTACTTTACAGCAGTGTTCTACCCAAAGAATTAAAACACAACAACACATCCATATAAAATATGGAAGGAAAATAACATAAATATAGACTTAGATACAGCAATGAACCATAATAAACTAGCTAACGTACGAAGATATATTCTCAACGCAAAAAAAATATCAGAAATAGAAATAGAACATTTAAAAGAACAAAATACATCAGGAAAATGTAGATAGAAGCCACACAACAATGCCCAATAATATAAACACTGAAACAGTAAAACACGAAGACAAACGTAAAATTTCCAATAAAAACCATGTAAACATAAAACAACAAGCCCAGACCGTAAGGATGCATAATAATACACGACAAACAGCAAGCCAAAATTCGACAAACAAACATGCAAATGAGAAAGAAAACGACACAAATCTAAAACCTGGAAACAACGAAGGGGAGCCTAATGATTATGATACTATAAAAAGTAGAATAATCAAAGAACTGAAAACCACAGAGCTCAAAATGGGACCACCGACCATACCTCCTAAAAATCAAAATAGACAAAACAACAACACCAATTATAAACAGCATAAACCTAGCCGTCACGGAACTAATAGCCAATGAAACAAAAAGCGATATCACTGAGCTAAATGACTTAGTATACGCAGCAACCACTGCAGCCACAAAAGAAGCTGGATACTCACTCAAACCCATCCAAACAGGAGTACCACCACCCAAACAAACTCTGTGGATAAAAAACATCCAAAACAAAATACAAAAAAATGAGAAAACATGTCGATTCTTAATGAAATCAGTAGACAATCAACGCTACTGAGCAAGAAAAATAAAGCAAAAATACTCTGCAAATACAACATCATAGAAAAATATTTACCTGAGATAAAAGAAAAGCTAACACAAGATATCCTTGCCAAAGCACAAAAGATCCGACGGTACGAGAAACGCCAACGTTTCTTTGAACAAAACAAAAAGTTCAACTCTAACGCCAAAAAGTTCTACCAAGAACTTGGCAAAAATAAAATAGAAATCACTGCTGCACCAACGGCAGAAGAAGTGGAAGAATTCTGGAGAGAAATATGGTCGGCGAAGGAACAACCAAAAACAAGGAGTATTAAAACAACAAACTCAGCATCTGAGCAACTTTGGACCCCCATAACAACTGAAGAGGTCACCCAGGCACTGCAAAGTCTAAAAACAGAAAATTGCACTACTAGGCACTGCACACATCCTACGCAGAAGACTTTCCATACAATAACCATCAGAGCATCACAACAAATCACAGCACATACCCTAGGCACACAGAGCTGCGCTCGGTAGTGAAGTAAAAGCACGCTATAAGAATAAAACTACTGAATAATAATAATAATAATAATAATAATAATAATAATAATAATAATAATAATAATAATAATAATAATAATGATAATAATAATGAAAATAACAATAAACAAAGAAGGCCGACGTCATCAAATCTGAAAATTGTGTAACTAAGAAACATTTATACAAGAAACGAACAAAAAGGCATGGAAGGAAAAGAAAATGTACGGTCAGTTTGCGAGAGATATGAACGCCAAGACAAATACAGAGGACCTGCGGCTATGGATGAGGAGGAGTGACCTGTGGATAGAGACTGAAGAACTCATA
The DNA here is from genome assembly GCF_006345805.1 of Octopus sinensis. NCBI lineage: Eukaryota > Metazoa > Mollusca > Cephalopoda > Octopoda > Octopodidae > Octopus > Octopus sinensis. Next base: position 7,779,626 of record NC_042997.1, on the reverse strand, counting down.
TGCGCACCTCAGGAACAAGAGCTTAGGACCAGGTATATGAAGCAGAGAATAGACAACACTACCGATAACGACAAATGCAGAATGTATGGTAAGGGGTGGGGGTGAAACGTTAAGGCTCATCGTTAGCGAATGCCTAAAATGGCACAACGCGATTACGAAAAACGCTGTGACAATGTGACAAGAATGATGCTTTCGGGGCTCTGTGGAAATCACGACCTACAAAGAGCAAATACGTGGTATGAGCAAACACCAGAAGGATCACCGAAAATGAGAATTGCAAAAGCCTGTGGAATGCAATGATCCAGTGAGATCACCCGACCAGACATCTGAAACCGGACATTGTTGTGGTGAATGAAAAAGAAAGAACATGACGTGAATGATAATCGACTAAGCGTGCCCCGGGCCAAAGGAACAATAGCAAAGGTGGCTGATTGCTAGCTATCCCAGACACCAGTGAATCCAAAATAGAAGAAATTCAAAAAATAGTGCTCATTGAAACTATTCATATCCAAAGAAAAATATTCTCTATGAAATCGCCACAGCACAAAAAATCTGTGAAGAGTCGCCTTAAAGTCATCTTAACATCATACTACCATCTAATCAAATTATTTTTAGAACAAACTTCTAATGTTATTATATTTTCACAAACATTCTCTCGAACAATACCTTGTGTAAAAACAAAAGTATGGCACCCCAGTCATAGCACTAACTTGAATTTCTAACTTGAAATCTCTTGAGGTCTGTTTCAAAATTGGAGTCAACGTGTACAAATACTAAGCAAAAGCCAAATATCTAATAACAATAACAACCACAACAACAACAACAATAATAATAATACTATTAACAGGCAGAAAGTCAAAAGTAGGGCTCATGGGAACTGCCCATATCCTACGTAAAATATTGTCTATGTAATCACAAATTTTAAAGCAAAAAAATTTTTTTATGGTTTCTTAAACATTCTTTAGAACAACACTATGTACAAAACCAAATATATAGCACCCTATGCATAACACCAACATGAACTTCTGACTTGTTGTCTCTTGAGGTCTCTGGGTGAGACTTGGACACAACTTGTACAAATGCAAAGCAAAAGTCAAACATAAAATAACAAGAAGAAGAAGAAGAACAACAATAATAATGGTTTGAATTTTTAGTTGTGATGCCTGTCGTTAGTCAATTGCAACGACTTCAGCGCTCAGCTTTTATTTTACTTTATTGACTCCGAAGAATGATAACAAAACTTGTTCTTAGCAAAGTATGAATACCGAACGTGAAAGGCAGGAACAAATACAGCAAGGAATGTTTTTTGATGTATAACAATTCCTTCATTTTGCTATCATTCATCATTTACACTCGCTCTTAATTGATAAGATGGCTTATATATATTTTGGAAGAAATGTGAATATTAATGCGACTCTAGCGTTTTAATAATATTGCATTTTATCAACTCCTGAATGAAGAAAGTTTAAGTTGATATCTCTTTCTACGCAAAGAGCCTGAAGAAATACAGAACCGATTTTTTCAACGATGTAAAGATTCTGATAGAAAATTAATGCCCTCTGACTTTGTTGGTTGGGGGAGTGTGTGGATATGAAATTTGTTGACTGACAGCGAAATAATTATACGAAGATAAATTATATCATTAATAAACACTTGATAGAAATAATACAGATTCTGTTATCTTCTTTGTTAGTTGGATTTAGGCGATATATACCAGAAATAACTGTTTGGGAGACAGCGAAATCAATATCGTTGCACATAACAGCAGCTCCAACAGAATCTTACATGTGGGTTCCAACCGTTAATTACTAGTAGAAACCTCTATTAGTCAGTTATTTTGCTGTTTATCATGCTTAGAAAAGCTATCATAAGAATCTTCTAGTAAGGTTTTATTCCTGTCATTTCCATACATCACCCATTTGTTTGGCTGCACGATTATCTCGCAAATACTATGTGTGTGTAAAGCCTTTTCGCAATGTTAAGCCTGTTTATGAGTAATCTATTTCATAACTTCTCTAACATCTCAAACTCCAACATAAATGATAAATAATTTTAAAACCTTTCAAACTTCCACATACAGAGCTCTCATGCACGCGACATACACACTATCTTCCTTACATATTTTCAAAGTCAAGTATAATTAGAGAATAGTCCTTTGTGTTATGTCAGTGGGATCGATTTCAGTGAGATAAAGAAGCATAAACGACTGGAAGACGCTCACAATGTAAAGACACACAATTTCGTATAGTATTTCATGAAGTTCTAGCATCACAAAGCAGCATCAAAATGATAATAGTTTTATCGCGAGAGTTTAAGAGTACAGTATTCTTGATCTTTTGCTGACTGTTACGTCACAAATCGTAGAATGAGACGGCCACACGATTGAGTAGCAGTACACTAACACACTTTAAATACAAGCTTGTAATTGCTCTTTAGCTATTTCAAGAACCGTCCCTATCCCGAGGTAACAATTAGTTTCATGTAACTTCTAGCAACCAAATGTCCTGTTACACTTATATTGACGTCTCGAATACGCCGTACAAAATACATTATTATTCTTTAAATTATATAGCAACTGAATTTTCCCCACTTCCACGTCATTATTTTGATTACATAAATCACTTAGAAAAATAACTCATAATCTATCTTTTAAATTTCAGTGAAAATGCGATACTGCTGAACTTTCTCTATTATTCTCTGACCAAACATGTTAAATATAATATTATGAATCAACAAGAAAGTTACGGGATTGATGTGGATCGTTAAATACATATTAAAGCACTGAGCAGAATCTATGAGGGTCGGCTGGAAATTCCATATGCTTACAAAGATGCTCTCATAGAGTGTGGCTAAATGAGGTCTATTCTTCAACAAATCCCACTTGCGGTCCACAAACTTTTATTGGCATTGCGGTGCTTGGACCCCATCGGTGAAAAAGCTTTCATGTTGTTGATATGACGTCATCATCACTGTGACGCTGACAGGTGCATATGCATGTTGAGGAACAGATAATAGTCATATGGGGTCAAATCAGGAGGGAATGGAAGATCATCATCCAGTTCAAAGCTACAGAGAAGCATAGCAGCGATTGTAACGAAGGTCTTGCTTGCTGCAGTATTGCCTAAATGACACAAAAACCCCTTGTTTTTAGTTTTTCCTGGCATTTGCTCTTGATAGCCGTTCGTAACTGTCTCAGCAAGTTGGTATAGTACTATCCATTGGCGATGTGACTCATTCGAAGTGAGTCAATAAACATAACGTCATTTGTATAGCAAAAAATTGAGGTCATCATCTTCACTGTAGAAGAAACAATCTTGGCCCTCATTGGAGCCGGCGAGGACTTTTTACACTGGATTGTCTCTTTGTCGCTGGCTCAAAATGATGAAAGCATCAATCATCTTCGTTTAGAAAGCGCTTAAGGAAGCCAGCTAGATCTACCTGAAACAATGTCAGATTTTTTCCTGTGATGTGATCACCATGATGCCTTTTTGATCGAATATCATAAGGCGTGCCATCCACTGAGCAGAAATCTGCGTCCTACCATGTTCATTGTTTGGGATATTCTCAACGTACACATGGGATATTCTAATAGCATTGGATATTTGATTTAAGTCAATCGGTTTTCACCCATCCGCATGTAGTGAAAACAAACAATGTTTTTATCGGTAGTAGCACTAGCACGATGTCCAGACCTTAGGTAATTTTAAAAATTCCCCCTTCCGCTCCTACATTTAGCTTTCCCCATTTGTAGTGTTGATAAACCTAGAGCACCATTACTTAACGTATCAAGAAATACAGCGTGAATGTCCTTGTCAGCTAAACCCCTTTCCTGAAAGTACTTGATAACATCCTGGTGCCAAGCCTCTACCTGATTTATTTTAACTAGAAAGACACAATACACTTATTATTAAGTGCAGTTGAAATTGATACATGAAAGATTACCAGCATTACTCCTTCATAGTCAGAAAATGTTCAGTGCCGAAGTCTTGTATGTATATATTTGGCTTTCTGATTAAAATATCACACAAATGATAGTAGAATGTTTTTGAAGAAGCAGGATCTTAATTTAGAAAAAAGTCCAAATTTGGAGCATAACAGAAAAACATACAAATATTTAATGGAGCGCCCCGTACTATAAAATTATAAGAGAAAAGTAATATGAATAATGTTGCAAACACCACACGCAAATGACACAACAAGCGCAATAATATTCTATGACAGTTCACTAATATTATATCACGTAGTACATAAGGCATGTTACTCTCACAAAATAAAATCCTCATTTAACACAGGTTTTACAGAAAATAAGGGCATACTAATATGAGAACATCAGTGAGCAGAACAATAAACAACAAGTCAATAGATCTGAAATTGGTTGTGGCGTGGATATCATTGCATATAACCTACATATATAAAATCGAAGCAACAATAAACGACGACGTGATGGTATTTTTTTTAAACTGACTCAAAGCTTTGTAATTGATTGAATTTCTCACACTACAAGAGATATGCTTCAAAAGCCAATATGGATAAAATATCAGCTATTGATCAACAAATCCATAAAAAGATAGTGTAAATGAAAGAAGGCACTAAAAGCTATACGAATTAATTACTATATATTTCAGAATGCTGTCCAATCGGGCATTCTGCAAATTTTATTTATGTGTAAGGCAAAACAAATATCAAGGTGGTGCATCACAAAACATGCATTCGGCAAATAGCAAATGTTTTCTTTTTCATCTACAAATAAAATAAACAGAACTATCAAAGAAAACATCTCTCAACTGCACACCACAGAAGCCAATAGCTGATTATCTCACAAACCTTTATCAGTCTGCCATTAACACGTTATATTAAACGAATATGCTAAATCAAACCTCAATAGTTACATGCGGTTTGCTATGTTAAAAATGTTTGCAAACACTATTAGACACAAAACACATAAACAATAAAATAACTAACGTAAAATTCGTTTCACAAATAATGCGCCACAGCAACATTGAAGATAGGAAAATTAAATATAAAGATGAAATATTAGATTTCTAAAATGGCCTAATAAATGGAAACGAATATTTACAAATAAAGTTAGAACTAAACAAAAATTCGCGCAAAAATAAAATAACGTTTACGAAAATATGTTTTATATGCATTAAGTTAATATTAGTTATCTGAATGCATGAGAAATGGTATATCTCTCACTGGGTTTTCAATAAAATATAAACAGTTTCAATTATTTTTTCCTCCAAGCTAAATATATTAGAAAAACTTTTTAAAAAGCTGTCAGAATTTTGCCGCGTGGGGAGTGTCACAAAATTACCGGCCACACTAAGCCACAAACACAGATTTGGAAAACAAAAGACGTACACTTATGGAGTAGCCAAAAATAGCTTTAGCAATAAAAAACCATCCCTTCCTCAGTAATAATAATTATAATTTCATATATTGATACAATGTGGATAATATATTATATTATCGAATTTTAGATGTAAAAGGTGAAGTCTAACAGGGCGACATTCGAACAAGAACAACACCAACAATCCCAATACTACTACTACTACTACTACTACTACTACTACTACTACTACTACTACTACTACTACTACTACTACTACTACTACTACCACTGCTAGTAATAATAATAATAAATATAATAGTAGAAATAATAGTAATAATAATAATAATAATAATAATAATAATAATAATAATAATAGAAATAATAATAACAATAACAATAATAATAATAATAATAATAATAATAATAATAATAATAATAATAATAGTAATAATAAGTGAATTACAAGTGAATTAAACAGAACAGGGTATGGGTATAAAATTGCCAATAAAAAAATAAGCCATCTATTTTATATGGATGACTTAAAACTTTATGGTAAAGACAATAATGAACTTGAAGGCCTATTGCGCCCCGTGAAAGCATTCAGCGATGACATCGGGATGGAGTTTGGACTTGAGAAGTGTGCCAAGGCCACTTTCCAGAAAGGGAAAGTGAAGACCACAAATTCAGTCGTGTTAGATGTTGACACAGTCATAAGAGAGCTTGAGCAAGAACAAACATACACATATTTAGGGATAAATGAAGGCTCTGGTATTCAGCATGCAAGCATGAAAGAGAAAATCAGGAATGAATGTTATAGGAGAGTTCGTGCAGTCTTGAAATCTGAACTAAATGCACGTAACAAGGTGTTAGCTATAAATTCCTTAGCAGTTCCAGTTGTTACTTATAGCTACAACTGGAATATGAGTGAAGTAAAGAATATAGATAGAAAAATACGCAAGCTGCTGAGTTGTAATAGGATGCACCACCCAAAGGCAGACGTAGATCGCCTTTACCTTCCCAGAGCCCAAGGAGGTCGAGGCCTGATCCAATTTGAACTAGCTTACAAAACAACCACAATTGGACTGGACAAATATCTCGAAATATCGAATGACTGGATGCTAAAGCTCGTGGAAAATCACGAGAGACGAAAGAAGCTTCATTCTATCATAAAGGAAAGCAAAAAATTTGCTATTGATCTCGTGCAGGATACCCAAACTGAACAACCCGAGGGAAGTACGGCAACTAATGTTGCAAAGAAGGTGAACATGATGGCAATGAAGGAAGCGCACGAGCAATTGGCTGATAGGTGGGAGGAGAAACCTCTGCACGGCAAATATGTGACCCGCAGCAAACAAGCTGATGTTGACCAGAAGCAAACCCATCAGTGGCTACGGAGCTCAGGGCTAAAAGCAGAGAGCGAAGGTTTCATCCTGGCTGCTCAAGATCAAAGCCTATTAACCCGGAACTACCAGGCCAATGTGATGAAAAATGGAGCAGACCCAAAATGCCGATTCTGCAATGACATGATTGAAACAGTGGACCACCTAATCTCTGGATGTAAAGTCTTAGCACCAGTGGAGAATAAATTAAGACATGACAGAGTTGGCCAATATCTCCACTGGATAATAAGTCGGCATTACAATATCAAACTGCCGACGAGTGGTATAATCACCACCCTGAGGCTGTAACTGAAGGAGAAAATGTAACCATTCTGTGGGACTTTCCAGTACATACAGACCGAACCATCAAGGCCAATAAACCAGATATTGTTGTGAAAGACCAAAACAATAAAGTTTGCTTATTGATCGACATGAGCATCCCCTGTGATCATAATATCTCACCGAAAGAGTTTGACAAGCTCAGAAAATATAAAGACCTACTCATTGAAATTGAGATAATGTGGCATCTCAAGGCGGTTACAATACCAGTGATCGTAGGAGCACTAGGAATGATCAATAAGGGAACCGAAAATTATATGAGAATGATCCCTGGCTTACCATCCCTGCAAGAAGTGCAAAAGATTGTCTTAACTGGTACATCACACGTATTGAGGAGAGCATTGTCGATGTGAGAACTGTTGTTGCTCATGTATTTTAATTTAACTTTAAAAAAAAAAAAGAACGAACTACTGAGTTTGGTTTAATGGCCTACCAATGTATGCTATGAGTTTCCTTGCCCTAGGAGTCGGGAAGACACTCGGCAAGAAAAGGAAGCAAATTTGAAAGAAGAAAAAAAAAGTAATAATAATAATAATAAAAAAAACCAGTATGGATGAACGCGATACACTCTCTAAAATCTGCAACTCTAAACAAAACATGAAAATAATTGGTAAAATCCGCCTTTCACCGAACGATTTAATTTCATCTAGTGATGTTAATATCATAGAACTCAACCACCTGTACTATGCATCCTCGAAAATTTCAACGATTCTATGTGGTGAAAAGATTAGAAAACAGCAACTTTCCCACAAAAAGCCTTCTTGGCAAGTGGGTATCCAACATCAAATTAAACTACTTACGTCTGACATTGAATGTTTGTAAAACCTTAAGGTTGACAAGAGTACCAAACCTACAAAAACCCCAAAATTTAAGAAAAAACATAATATGAAAACTATACTTGATATTCATGCCACCATAGAAACCACCAAGCAAAAGGTATCTGCTAAAGCTGCCCGCATAGCGATGTGTGACAAGCGTGTTTGATTCTTCAAGGACAACAACATGTTCAAAAATAACCCCCAAATTTTTTACAGGAATATAGGGAAAACACTAGTTACTGTAAATTCTGTACCATCAAACGAAGAAGTGCAGGGATTTTGGAAAAAAATTGGGCAGAAGAAAAAACACACAACGAAAAGGCTCCTTGGATTGATAGAATAGCTACGGACTTGTACTTCTTAGAGGAGAAAAAGTGGGAGGGTGTCAAGGTAGAAGATGTAAGATCTGCTCTCAGCAGGACAAGCAAATGGAAGTCTCCAGGAAAGGATAAAATTCCTAACTTCTGGTTGAATGCCTTCCCAGAGAATCATGCACTGCTAACAGAACTTTACAATGATGTTTTTCAACACCAAAGTACAATGGTTTAACATTCCTGCTCCCGAAAAGTGAAGAAACAAATGAACCAAATACCTATAGACTCATAATCTGCTTAACAACTATGTATAAAACGGTAACATCTGTCCTCACGGAATATACCTATAGTTTTTTTAATAGACAGCAGCATATACCCTAATGAGCAGAACAGGATGTAAACGTAGATCCTATGGTTGTAAAGATTAGCTACTCATCAATAAGATGATCTTAGAAGATTGTCACAAACGACACAAAAACTTGTGAATAGCCTGGATAGACTATAAAAGGCTTTTGATAGCCTACCACATAGCTGGATTAAGAAATGCCTAGAAATGTATAAAATAGCGCCTATTCTGCGAAATATTTTGTCTGTAAGTATGAGATCATGGAGAACCACACTAACTTTGAACAGGGACGATGAATCTCTAAATGCTGGTGATGTAAAACATTTATGTGGCATTTTCCAGGGTAACTCGCTATCACCACTCCTCTTTTGTTTAGCCTTTTACCTCTCTCAAAATTGCTCAATGATGCACAGTACGGATCTAAAATGTTTGATAAAAATATAAATCATCTCATTTACATGGATGATTTAAAGCCCTTTGCGAAAATGACCAGCAGCTCAAGGGCTAACTAGCGATTGTTAAATAATTCAGTGATGACATCAGAATGCAATTTGGCCTCGATAAATGTTCAAAAGCTACCCTTATCAAAGGAAAGGTGACAGAAACATCTAACATCAACCTTGACCAGCAGAATGTCATAAAAGGGTTTGAGCCAGCGTAGAGCTACAAGTACCTAGCGGTAATTGAAGGGGATGGAATAAGGCATTCAGTGATAAGTATCAGGACAGAATGTTATCGCAGAGTAAGAGCAATACTCAAGACAGAGCTGAATGCGAGAAACAGGATCGAAGCGATCAATGCTTTAGCCATACCAGTCGTGACTTACAGTTTCAATATCGTTAACTGGTCAATTACTGAAATATGTAATTTTGAAAGAAAATACGAAAACTGTTGACAATACATAGAATGCACCACCCTAAGGCAGACATAAAACGACTTTATCTGCCAAGAAAAGAAGGTGCCGTGGACTTTTACAACTGGCAATAGGAATGAAGATTGCTACAATTGGCCTAGACACCTACCTGAAAATCTCTGCGGACTGGATGTTAAAACTTGTCTCAAAACATGAAAACAAGAACGCATCATACTCAGTAACAAAACAGGCAAAGGAATATCTAAGTCAATTCCGAATACAACAAATTTCGGAATTAGACATACAAGAAACAAGCACAGTAAAAGCTAAGAGCATGAAAACCCGTGCTAAAACTGCTGCCTTAGATATTCTGAATGATAAATGGCAAGAAAAGCCTCTCAATGGCAAATACCCAAAGAGAGTGAATAATGCAGATGTTGACAAAGCCCTGACCCCTCAATGGTTAATGGCCTCTGGCTTAAAATCTGAAACAGAAGGGTTTATCATAGCAGCTCGAGATCAATGCCTACTTACAATGAACTACCAGGCCAACATATTAAAGAACGGCAGTAGCCCAACATGTGTATGTCAACAACAAAATGAAACCATTGATCATGTTGTCTCCAAGTGCAGTCTTCTTGCGCTACAGATTATCTCAACAGGCATGATAGAGCTGCACAATATATTCACTGAGTAATTTGCAAAAGCCTGGACTTGCCTCATGATAAAAACTGGTGGGAACACAAACCACCTCAAGTGCTTGAAAATGACGACATCTCACTCCTCTGGAAATTCACCATTCAACCTGACAGAAAGATAGATGCAAATAGGCCAGACATCATATTGAAAGACTTCAGACAAAAAACATGCCTCCTTATTGATATGACTGTCCCAATCGATATACACGTATTTGTCAAAACCTACCAAAAACTGAGCAAATATAGAGATCTTGAAATAGAAATCAGCAAAATGTGGAACCTGAAGACTAAAACAATACCTGTTGTCATAGATGCCCTGGGAATGATAGCAAAATGGGCTCATTGCTACCTAATTCAGATAACAGGAAACCCCAAAATGGCAAAAATTCAAAAGATAGTGCTCATGGGTACTGCTGATATTCTACGCAAAATACTCTCTATGTAATCTCACGTTTTAAAACAAACATAATTTTCGTATGTTTTTTTAGGTATTCACTAGCACAACACTAAGTACAAAACCAAATATGTGGCACCCTAGGTATAACACCAGCATGAACGTCCAACTTGTTGTCTTTTGAGGTCTCTGGATGAGACTTGGGACCAACTTGTACAAAAGTCAAACATAGAATAATATTAATAATAATAAGGAAACATTTCGGGATAAATAACAACATGGGCGTACACTAAAAGGCTCTCTCCACAAAACAACATTAATCCAATAACATCAGCGTAATGGAAGGAAAACATCGCGGTACAACGGTGGTAGAAAACCTGCGTGCTATATATCTGCGTACTTCGTTGCCTACTAAGACTCTAAAGGAAATGTATGTTTGTGCAGTGAGGTTATTGTTTGGTTTTACGTGGATTGCACAGAAAGCTCTCACCACATCTCCATAATCCTTCATAATCCATGTTATGCGTTTTGTTTTAGGTGATCTATTTGATGGCGCCGCTGTGTGTCTTGGGTAGGGTTATCCTGGTTCTGGTTACCTAATAGATTGTTTTTTTTTTAATTCCGAGAGTTTGTTCCAGTAGCTCATTTTTCGATTAGAGTTGTTTCTGTTTTGATACATAAATGCTCATAGTATTCATATATCTTTCTTTAAAATGATTACTGATATATTGTCTCTTCAATTTCTCAAGTTCTGCTTTCTGGCTGCCTCTATTTAATGTTTCCTCGTCTCTTTCTGCAGCTGGAATCTGAGTGCGATCTTGAAGCAAATGCCATGATATTTATATATTCTTTGTCGCTCACGATTTCGCTTTTGTTTTTCTCGAATATCTTCTTAGTCTCAGTATTTGATTTTAATTTGTTCTCCATATCTTTTGCTGGCCTATTTTTCCAGATGTTTGTACATATTTTGTCCATTACACCATAGTCTCCTCTGGTAATTAAATCTCCGCAATGACAAATGCGTTTTGTATAGAATCTATCAAAATCATGTTTCTGAATATTACACATCACCTTCAAATTTCTCATTTCCATATCAATATCTACTTGTTCACAGATAACGACAGCTGCACTGTCTGCGAAGATTACCACATCACGTTAATTGATACATGTAATATTTTTGTTGTTCCGAAAAAGTGTTAACATTTTCTTGTTTTATCTATTCATTTACCGTATATCATTCATTGTTTTGTCTTTTATGATACTAACTTTCAGCTCTCTTAATTTTCTCATTCTTTTCATTTCTTCTTTATGCTTTCGAAGTTTTAGTCTGAATTCACTCTTCCCCCATCACAGATGATTTGCCATATTTCGTGGTAGGGAGATATATATTTACTAACGTAGAATTCTATTCTTATGTCCTCACTTCATATTCATAGGTATTTTGCCTCTACCTCAAATTAAGTTTCGTTCTTAATAATATAAGGGGCCGATATATTTCCCCACCCATTAGCTATTGATATTTTTCCATAACATTTCCTAAACTCTGCAATATAGTTTTCTCCATACTGATGTTTACATACTTCAACATGAGTTCCGTGTTACACCATTCCGTGCTTTCATCCTCTTTCGAATATCCTCAACTACTTGATGATCCAAGTGTATGCAGTAACATATCAAAAGCTATTAATATAACAACTTTTGATCTGATTCTCCTTACACTGGTTCATATGGGTGTGCAGAGCTTTCTTTGGGTGTTGTAGAAAATGCAAAATATCATGAATGAGCTTTATATGTATAACATCAGCTGTATTATGTGTTTTAGTGTTTGCTTGGGATTGTGATGATATTTTTTTAATTAAGAGATCAACTATTAATTATGTAAGAATTATTCGTCATTTTCTGAGTTCTTATTATTTTAAACAGTATATATCGTGCGGATTTTGGTAAGTTCTATAGTGATTCGTGTTCTAAAATAGTGAGCTGTTAGGTGAGATTTGAAATAGTATAATATTCAGTGAGGTACTTGTAGTTTGTGGTTTCTAGCGAATGTGCTGAAATGTGTCGGGATAATGACGACGATAAAGATAGGGAGAAGATGAAAGAGAAGAAAATATAAAGAAGAAAAGTAACATACGAAATATAAGATTATGAGGACTAAGAAATAGAAATAGAATATAAGAAAATAAAATGAAAAACTAAGGAAAAGGAAGAAATAGTAATAGGCGATGAAAAAGAAAAACAAAAAATTGATTTTCTCAACAACGGCAATACAATTTACTATGTGCTATTAGGTACGTTGTTTAAATATATCGTATTTCTACTAGCCGTATATCATGTAGAAGATATAGTGCCATCACTGTTAAGATATAGCATTGAGTTTCGATTAACATTGTTGGAAAAAAAATAATACTTCAAAAGTCTGCAGAAATTCAGAAGCTAATTATGTAAGTACAATGGAACCACTGCTAAAATTGGGTATTTTGTAATGAAAATAAATGTACCATAAATATTAAGATAATTGCCCATGAAATCATGGAAGGAACTTATTTTTCACTTTCAGACATAAACAGCTTCATACACTTAAACATGTTTCCACGTCAGTAGGTGAAGGTAATATCAGTATTGACCTGAGGTTAATCTTTATAATTATGTAGATGTAAACTAAATATACGTTTATGAATTTGCGTTGCAAGCTACCTGATGTAAAGTCATGTGTTGAAACATATAGTATTGTATTTCGGGACGGTCGGTTTTTTGGCCAAATAGACACATGCACTATATATTTGTTGTTCACTCGTTGATTACTGTACTTATTTAAATCCATGTCCTTTGTCAGGAGTGGAAGAAGAGCGAAAGTACACACGAATACGGAAAGTGTCACTGAGGAGGTCACAGATGTGTGACGAAAGATTTACAGACAATGGATATGAGTTAGAATAAGAACAGGAATGTACGAGTGAAGAACGAATATATAGTGCGTATGTTTATTCTGAAAAAAAAAACTACCATCCCGAAGTGCAACAAAACTAAATATAGTCATCTAGAAACAGATATTTAATTCTGATACACTAATTGATGAAATATAAACAGTATTACATGGACAAGACCATTTGGTGAGCATAATTATATCTGATTATGGAACAATATATTACAGCATAAGGAAGTTATCCCTGCGTAAAGCATACATCCATCCATATATACACATAAACAAATACATAGCTACTCACACATGTACGCACGCATACTTATGTAATGCATAAAGGTAGCTGTATGAAAAAATTGAAGTATAAACCTGTTCTCAGATGTATTAAGTATTTGCAACGAGTCTTTGCGACAGAGGGAAAGTTAAATGCGCAGAGCTACTTTTTATGAGGAATCTTTACTAAAACACTTCTGCTTCAAGATATTTCCCCTACCCCATATTGTTAAAGAAGGGTAAATTAAATATATGGTTACGTTAATGACAAAATGGATGCTGCAAAGTATGAGCTGAGAGCCATGGAAACGTGAGGAATATAATTTTATATATGTACCGAGCATCTTTACGTATCAAAACTTGTAGATGTGTTTGTATCATCTCAAAATGTACGAAAATCTTAGTCACTTTTCAGTTTCTTGATGTACTGTAAAGTGGTCCAATTACTCACGCCATGTCAACTCTCGTATTTCCAGCTGTTATGCATTAGAGGATTAGTGAAGCATCAGATAACTTCATTGCACATCTTACCTCTGTCAAGTTTAGTCTTCCTATTACTGCATTTCCAGCCTGAGCTTTCCATTCAAGAACTTCTTTTTCATATTATTCCCTCTCTCATTCTGAATATATTTTTTCAGGTGGAATATTCTTATTACCCTCTGCAATTGTCTTTTTTTTAATTTTTTTGCTGTCCTGTTTTTTGAAGAATGTTCATATTGTTAAAATAAGTCTGAATACGAAACTTTCATGTTACTGCTTAAGCGTATTTAATGGATAATACTCAATCTTATCTCATAACCTTTGGAGAATTTTCATATATCCGAGCTGTAAAGTGTTAGGCAGTGAAGATGGTTAACAAGCTAGTCTATAAAATGCTAAATTTGTTTTCCAATTTGCATGTATAAACCGCGACAGTCCTTTTCCTCGGCATACATTGTACTGCTCAAGAAATTGACATAACGAACCATCTTTAAAACTGACACGTCAGAAATTTTATATTAAAATTGGAGTACTTTCTGGAATGTATTATGCATTAAAAACTTATTTAACAGAAAAAAACAGAAATATTAGCACTTTGTAGTAAGAATACATTGCAGCAGTATTCCTTCTTTCTTTTACGATACTTTAATCGCATTGAGTTTCACATTGCATCATTGAATTGCACATGTAAGCCGCACATTTTGTACATGTATTATAATACCACAAATCTTGTACATGTCAGTGTACTGTGCTGTGCAATTACTGGCCTTTACTGCTTTTAACTTTCCATATTGTGCTAAGTTTCATCTAATAGCAACTGCACGTAATGTAACTTAAAATACGTCATATCTTTTTTGAGCGCAAAAACCTAAATCAAACGCTGCATGTTTATATAACTTGAAACGGATGGTATAATTTATTTCATGTTTTGAATGCTAATACCTATTTATTTACTACCCACAAGGGACTAAACACAAAGGGGACAAACAAGGACAGACAAACGGACCAAGTCGATTATATCGAACCCAGTGCGAAACTAGTACTTAATTTATCGACCCCGAAAGAATGAAAGGCAAAGTCGACCTCGGCGGAATTTGAACTCAGAACGTAACGGCAGACGAAATACGGCTACGCATTTCGCCCGGCGTGCTAACGTGTCTGCCAGCACGCTGCCTTTGAATGCTAATACCGTCTTATCATTCCCACAGCTATTATCAGACTAACATATTTGAAAAAAATGTATCACCCAGGAATAAATCCAATTCCAATCCTTTGATATGGCTATCGTAAATGCTCTCCAAACGAGCTCACTGTGGCATATCTTCATTCACATGAGTAGTTGATTTTTTAAAAAATGCCAAGATATGCCGCAATTGACAAAAGCAAGATTATTATTCTTTAAAATATCCCTTTCTTCTCAAGGCACAAGGCCCGAAATTTTGGGGGAGGAGGCCAGTCGATTAGATCGATCCCAGTACTCCACTGGTATTTAATTCATCGACCCCGAAAGGATAAAATGCAAAGTCAGAACGTAAATACAGACGAAATACCTATTTCTTTACTGCCCACAAGGGGCTATACAGAGGGGACAAACAAGGAGAGGCAAACGGATTAAGTCGATTATATCGATCCCAGTGCATAACTTAATTTATCGATCCCGAAAGGATGAAAGGCAGAGTCGACCTCGGTGAAATTTGAATTCAGAACGTAGCGGCAGACGAAACAC
>NC_042997.1:7738748-7758748 GCF_006345805.1 Octopus sinensis | reverse complement strand
TTGAGGGAACTAACCATTCTATATGTAGCGTACCAGGTTTTATATATAGCAAATATGCTTAACGTAGAAGTAGAAATAGCAGCCTACTAATCCTAGAGAGTTCTTTTCCAATTCTACTAGGTATGTAACCCTTACACCAAGATAGAGTTATCTGAGCTACACTTGTTAAATAATAAAGAGAACACACTATCCAAACCTCTTACTTTCGACTATTGTCTGGAGTTGCATTACCTGATTCAAGCAAAGGTGAGTATACTATCTAATTAAATGATATCAACGCTACCTTTATAACAATCCATGTTGTTAATCATTAGACTATTCCCCACTGCTAGTTTTCTTTGATATCCGGTCTGGTATTTCTTCTATCTCCGTGCTAGGCGTAGTTAATTATATAACCCCTCCTTCCTTAAACTCCTTAATAAGTAGTACGCTAATTTTACGAACACTACAATTCTATAAAAGTTAGATTTTATTATTCTACTGTCTTCGTATCGTCTCACAACTTCCAACCAATATCCACAGAATACCCCTAAATTCTGTGTATGTCTGCTTCCTCTCTTTGTCCTTTAGTATTAGCTAGTGAATCCTAAACACCGACCCTCTGCCTGATTGACTAGTATTCTTTTATTATTCTTCACCCTTAATTTTACTTTATTTCTTGTTACTTACTTTATCCTTAATTCATATTAGGACCTCTCCTTAAGTGCTACTGCCCTAAGCCTACTATAGTAAAATATAACCTACAACCCACTCCAGTCTACCTAAGATCCAGTCTTGCAGATTCTTGTCACCGGGTCGCTCACCTTAGATATCATATTACACACTTTCACGAACTATGTACCCAACCTCAACGGCCAACCTTGTTGGTCATTCTCCCATTTCATAGTTGTCCTCGACAAACTTCAGCCACATCCCTGCTGTACGCTTGTAAAATTATTTTTCATCTGATGTTTACGGTATATTATAATTTTATTTTATAATTATACTTAAATGTAAATTAACCATTATGATCTTGTCAGTAAACTGGCCACTGACAAATCATTAAGTAATGACTTTGTGCTAATTATTTATAAATATATATATTAATTCCCTCTACAAACGTATTTACTGCTGAATTATTCTCTGTAAATAACCACGCTGTTGAAATGGACATTCAGGTTTTTCTTCCTATATACGTATGTATATGCTCGTATTTGTACGACCGTTTATCTATGGTATGTATATGTATTTCTCATTTATTTATGATTGGTTTACGCTAGTGAAGAGTGGGAAATGTTTTAAATATCATAAACCAAGAAATGTTGAGATAAAGTTTTGTTCAAAATATTTAAAAAAACATTTCTGTCTATTTTCCTCGCGTACAAACTTGTGGTAATGGAGTAATGGCTTAAGTCATTTGTAGACAATTTGGAGTCTATTTCTAGCGTACAGGCATTGTCGTTTTCAGCGCCCTTATTATAATTATATGTTATAATTATACTTAAATGTAAATTAACCAATTAACTTTTTAGTACGCTGCCCACTGTCTACCAACTCCACTGAAGAAGGTTTTGGTCGACCCGGGCCTTTCGTAAAATTCACTTGCCCAATGTGGCACGCAGTGGGACTGAACGCAGAACCATGTGATTGGGTAGCAAGCTTCTTACCACAGAGCTACATAAGTATTTTTCGTCAATAAAATTATGAAAAATACTCTTTTAACAAGCTTCACCAATCTTACATGTGATTATTACCATCTTCGTTGACCAATGATGTTAAACATACACTATAATAAACATGATTCAAATATTTACAGTATCTCCTTCAGTGTAGTTAACGTATTTATCATATAACATAATATAGAGTGCATTACACGTCCTACGTATTCTGTTGTTTAAATATCTATATAAATTTGTATCAAATTGCTATTTTCTGGAACTTGTTACCGCAAGTCAATAACGACTTCCTATGTATTCATGTGATTGCATATACTTATAGCCATACTGAAATCTATTAATTTCTATTTGCTTTCGTAATATACTCCTCTGCCTATTTATACTGCATGTATTCAGATATTAATCACTGTGTGAGATGATCCATTTTTCGATTCTCTTGTAAGATGACTCTATTTCGTATGTTATTTAATTTGACGGAACGTTATTGATTGCAGAATATCAACTTTATATTCTAATTTTTAACATTTGTAATGAGGGAAACCATATAGTAACAGAATATACATGCTGCACAATGTAGGTACTTATCTGCGTGTATCTTCTGAATTTGGTTTTCAATTGTTTATTTCTACATTGTTTCCACCATACAAATAATTAATGGAGAATGAAGTGGTTCAATCCAACAATACATTTAGCTTTGCTTTGTGTCAGTGTAATGCTTCTAATGATTGACAATTTCGTATTTTACGCAGATGATTTTTCATGTTACTATCGCACTTAACACTCAATAGCATTCCCTTTTCCTTGTTTCGTCGCAAGCACTCGATAGTTTCTGTTCTTAATTTCATGCCATTAAGAAGAAATTATTTAAATAAAGTTTTTCATTATTTTTTTCTTAGGTATTTAATCAGCTTTTATTTTATGACATTCTGAAAATACTTCTTAATAGTATGTCTATTGTGTACATTTGACTGAAAGTCTCATGCGATAAATAATAAAGGATTTTTTAAACTTTTATTTTAACCGCAAATTGGTATTGCTTTTATTTTTGGGTAATTATTTACATTGATTGGGAGATTTAGAGAAGCTTAGCGACGGTCTGGGAAATGTCGATATGAATAATTACAAACAACTAAGTGATTTTATAATTTTTTTTTTCAGGACAATTTGCAAGTAACATTTGCTTTCCAATATGCACAGTCAAACGAAATATTAATGTATGCTTTACTGTTAATTATCCATGGTATACGAGTATTTCTTTAGACATATCTTAATTCTGAACCGGACACCAATCTTCAATAGCTGATTTTTACGGGAACGAACTTATAATTAGATACAGACTTATCTACTACTTTCTGCTGGCAATCGAACACATGTTGGTTGGAAATCTGAAATAATTTCTCGTTCTCTAATTATCTGCATATTTCTTTCATATGTCTCTTAATTTTCTTAATTTTTCCTTGTAATTTCCAATTCTTTCATAGTGAAATGTAAAAGAATTTTTTTACTTTTCTTTTTCTCATTTTCTAATAATCACATTTTATTTCTGTAATTTGACGTATAATTCGACATAATAAGCATTATTTATCATTTTCCATATACAACTAACCTAAAAATTCAGATTTAATTGCACTCTGCATTTAACTGTATTTTAAAAAGTTATTAAAATATGTCGCCATCAAAGCGATAATTCTCTCTCTTTTTTTAAATATTAGGTGTGATTGGCATTTCTGCTATCATCTTAATGATAGCAGAAACGGTAAATTTGTTCGTCTCATTTCGTCATGTTGTCTGATTTTGTATAGATATGTGAAGGGGATGTCATTTCCATTCCGAATTTACAGATCTCTCGTGATTAAATCTATATTGTATTACAGAGCTTTTAAACAGTAAGATATAATAAAGACAGATTAATCGAATATGTTATATTTCATTGTTGTCGGTCACATGTACTATGGATGTAATATACGAACGTATAAGGTGCGTTCAAACGGCATCCATCGTTATTGTCCTGCCAAAAGTAATGGTGCATGGGTATAATCTTTTGTGTTGAAAGTGACTCTAATCTTACTGCGCATATGTGAAAATATTTCTGCCGCATCACTTCACGTTAGTCACGACCAGAAAACAGATGTCTAGAGCGCGCTTCTTGGATTTTCGTTTTCGTGCAAGATGACCGGACACATCGCTAATTTATAGTTCATCACCAATGATAATGGTTTTCATGAAGTATGGGTCATGTTTTCCATACTCTAGCATGTCCCGAACGATTTTCATATGGAATTGTTTCTGCTACTCCACCAGCACCTTGGGTCGAATTTCACAGACACTCACTACATGCACAATCCCTCCGTTAAAATGGAATGCACTGATCTTGTTCTTATACCCACTTCGTGAGCAATGTCCTTCATTATTACACTACAGCCTTCCATGACTATTCACCGAACCTTCTAAAGCGGCTCCTCATTTCGGCTTGTGGATGCTTACCTTGAGCATGCCTCGCTCTCCAAAGAGGTGCAGCTATGCTGGAGGCTGTTGTACCACACCTTGACCTGGGTTTTGAATATGGTTTCATGGTCAAAGGCTGCGTTCGGAGAAAACGAAAATCCCAGTAGCCTGCATTACACGTTTAAACTCTAGTTGTGACAGCCGGGAACTGACAAGGCTTACGGGTACGAACATTTTCATGCATGCGCAGAAGGTATGTCTTATCTCTGACCCTAAAGATTTCGTCCGCGTGGTATTAATTTCAGAGGGAAAAAATAAAGTCGAACACACCTCGCATATTTTTTTTTTTTAATGTAGGCGTTTCAATGTTTCCTACATATATATAACATTTAACACACACACACACGCGTGCACACTCAATAATACCCGAATGTGCATATATTATGTGTGTATGTCTGAAGTCTGAAATTACTGTTTGTTTCAAAGTTGAAAAAAATGACTTCAAAAACATCTCTAATGATCATACGAATAGAGAAATATGAGTCACATATGTTATATATACATATATACTTCTTGTCTGTTAAACTGCGTTCATTATGAAATATTTTGCATTCCATTAGTTTCGACAGCACGTAACGTCCTACTGAAACGTACTTGACAAAATTTTTCACTATATTTTTTTTAATTGTGGGGATCAATAATATTTGGAACACTCTAAAATTGTTTAGAGTAACATATATAGAAAATCCTAACGGGTTATTAATTATGAAAAAAAAAGAATGTATTAAAATAGTAGGTCAAATAATTAAGTGGCTCACAGATTTTCAGGAAATAATCCTATAACATACTACATTATCTTAATACGCACACTTCCATCCTAGTATCTTACTGATCAATAATCATAGACGAATCAAATTAAACCTAGATTCATTCAAGTCAAAGATGTGATTTATATGCTTTGTACTTGTTATCTTAGGCATTTATAACAACAGTAATTATTAAAACGCAAGTGTATACGTATATCAAGATATTAATGTATTTAAATAAATTAAAATACATATTGCATGTACATTTCCCACTACACGCCCACAGATGTACATAGACACGTATCCTGCTCCCTTTCAGTGCATGAGACCGGAAAAATATTCTGGTTCAATGGAAGAAATTTGTCTTTAGCAGTTTGGCTTACTGATCTAAACTGTGTTTGCCCCATAGAGTTTAATTTATAGTGGAACTTGAGGCGTTTAGCGCTGTTACAACAGGAAAATTTCATCAGTAAAATAGCTTAGCTACTGGAAGAGGCATAAAGAAGCTGCTACTCTACACACAGGGGAGAAGGCGTAGTAGATGGTCCGTCGCAGAGGTAGTAGTGGTAATAGTGCTATTTGAGTTTGGTTGTGGTGACGTTGGGGCAAATGTAGTGGGAAAAACAGGAGGGCGTAGTTGATGACTGGTAGTATTAGTGGAAGTAATAGTATATGATAGTAGTAGTGATGATGTTGAAGGTGTTAGTGTTGAATGCAGTGATGTATCGGGCTGAAGGGTTCCGTTGCAGTAGTCCTGATTGTGACTGCCGCTGTTGCGATGGAAATTGTAATTGTTGCTGTTGTGGTCGTAGGTGTAGTGGCTTTTGTTGCTGTTGTTTGTCTTGGGCTCCGGTAGGTGGAAAGATTGTAGTTAGTTTATCCACGTGGTAGATTATTGTACGATATGAAACCGAAATTTCATTTGAGATTGTTGCAGGTTTGTTGAGTCGACATTGTGATATTTAAGTTGTTTTTTTTTGTATCAATCCAATAATAATAATAATAATAATAATAATAATAATAATAATAATAAGAATGTTGATGATGATGATAATTAAAGCAATGGTAGCAATACAGTAAAACTTCAATATATGACTTAATTTGTTCCGGGAGACCGCTCAGAACTCTTAAAGCAGAGCAATAATTTCCCATAGTATCAATGTTATAAATGGTAATTCCTTCCCAGAAAAATATTTTACCTATAAACTTTATAATACTAGTAGATAACTAGCACTAAAACAACAGTAGAATGTAATGAATATTTTACGTAAAGTAAAAACAAGGTCAAGATCAGTTATAATAAAAATATTATCATCATGATCACTTTCTGAATCACTTTCACTCGCACTAAACCCCAGAACACCATCACTTGTAGATGCGATTGCCGATTCACAGAGTTTCGTTGGCGGACTCGAAAATTTCTTTTGAAGAAAAAAGTCTAGAGGTGTTCGCTTAAAAGAAGCAATTTTATTCAGTCTCTTTAAAGTTCGTGGTAACAAGCAGAGGCATTTTGATAGTAGTAGAAAAACTTGCAATTCGTTGGATCTTGTACTATAAACTTTTTATATTCATTATAAAATGAAACTCGTAAACCGGGGATCTCGTAAAACGGGTCCTCGTAAAGTCAGAAATTACTCTGTATGTAAATGTGTATATATATATATATATACACCATGTGTAATCGTAAACACCAGTCGTTTTTTTTTTCTCCATCTCTTGTTGCCCACTTTGGGATCTTTCTTTCCTCTCTCTTCCTTCTTTATGTTTCCGACGAAGAGCTCCGCTCGAAACGTCATACCTTCCTGCTTCCATATTTCCTGAGCGCCTATCAATAATAATACTGTAATTGTTCCACGTGTTGTTGTTTTTTTGTTTTCCCGTTTGGATTAAAATTATATATATATATATATATATATATATATATATATATATATATAGATATATATATATATATATATATATATATATAAACATATACATATTGGTATATATGTATACACACACACACACACACACACACACACACACATATATATATATATATATATATATATATATATATATATATTATATATATATATATATATATTATATATATATAATATATATATATATACATGTATGTATGTGTGAGTACATATAAATATACACATCGATATGCATAACCACAAGCGCTCGGATAATCACAAATTTACTCCATCATTTGAAATTATACAACCGTATTCTACAAAGCGTAGTATACATACTGATGCAGGCACAACATAATTCCCCGTACACTAAAAATACTGCATGTTGAAGTCTACGAAACTGCCATAATCTTAAATATAAGTGATTGAATAAATATATTCACCTCTCATACCTCTTGACAATTTATGATTATTATTCTCTACATTGATTGGATTTTCTAGATTTCAGTAGCAGAGAACTCAGCATTTTCGTCCACTAAATTTGATAACTATGTAGTTTGCTATCCGGATCCGCAGGTGGAGATTTCGTGTTATCCATATCATAACATGAATTTATATATTACCCTACAAATTAATATACATACATATATATATTATATATATATATATATATATATATATATTTGTGTGTGTGTGTCTGTGTGTATGCATTTATACATACATATATATATATGTATATGTAGTGGAGGTGCAATGGCCCAGTGGTAAGGGCAGTAGAATCGCGGTTTCGATTCCCAGACCGGGTGTTGTGTGTGTTTATCGAGCGAAAACACCTAAAGTTCCACGAGGCTGCGGCAGGGGGTGGTGGCGACCCCCGTTGTACTCATTCGCCACAAATTTCTCTCACTCTTTCTTCCTGTTTCTTGAGTAACGCTGCGGGGGAAACACATACGCCACAGAAACTGGGAAACAGGGCCAATGAATCTGGCTAGGCATGAAAAAGGCGCATAAATAATAAAAGAATATGTATATATATACACACATATATATACACATACACACACATATAGTTATTTTAGATTAATGAATAGGAATTTTGTCATGTGTTTACATGAGGAAACTTTTTCATCTCTCTCATTAACTAGGTTTCAATTCATTCTCATTATATTATAGCTTTCTTCTAGACATAATCTTCAAATAAAATCTGCAGATTATTTCGAGAAGAAAGCTATAGACGCATATATGTGTGCATACACACATATGTGTGTATTGTTCGTGTATATGCTGCAGATGCTACCTAAAGTGTAATCGTTAGAGATACGACATCGGACTACTCCTTTATGTACAAATATTAATAAAAGAACCTTTTGTTTTCCAAGTTAATATTTATCTATTATTTAAAATGTCAGGTATCCGATTTTTTTAATACATATGTTCTACAATAAGTATAGGATATGCATGCTCTATATGTTTATATATTATTGTAATGTATTTGTCATAGTGAAAACAAAAACATCACTATAATATATCCAGCGGCTAAACTGTTATAAAATAGTACTTTTTAAACAATTTCTTCCTAAAGCTAATGAAGGTAATTGATGTTCTCATAAACCAATTATCTTCCTCTGTTATTCCCACCAATTCCTCTCTCTCTTTCATTGTGCACGTCTTTCTCTCTTTTCAGCAGCCAACATTCTTTTACATATTCCAAAATATCTTTTCCTTTCTTTATTACTCGTTCTCTCTCTTCCCCTACCTCTGTCTTTCGTCACGTATCAAAATATTATATTGTATAATAATCGTAACGAACGTGAGCATCATTAACGCAGAAGAAAAAGAAAATTTTTTTCGAGGCTATTTAAGGTGGTCGACAAATCTTAATTATATATTTCTTATGAAGACAATTATAATTATTAATGTTATTGTTTCCAGGTGAATTTATTTTTGTTTCTTCTCACGCTGTTGGTGATAGTTGTTGTTGCTGCTTTTCGCTCAGCTATTCTTTGCCTTATGATCAGTCTAGTAATATGGATAATTATAATCATTTAAAATGATTACAGTAAAGAGCATGATTGTTTTATTCATTTTTCGGATTTTGAAATTGTTAATAAATAAATAAATAAATAACAAAGATGATGATGTTGATAATATAAAAATGATGCTAACAATAATAACTGTTTTTACTGGCCAAAAAGGGACCTACATACACTAACCAATGAAAACATGAGGTTAAAATACAAATGTGGGTAACCTAGTTATGCAGTAATGATTGGAATTAGTGAAAATAATACTTGGATGCGTATGAAGTTTCAAGGAAAAAGAAACTGTGTAACTCAACGTAACTGGTTTGCTGCTTAAGTTTGCATGTCTTTATACATGAATATAATTTCTGTTGCATTAGTGGTACAGATACATTGCCTATTTAAAAAGGATTTCTAATTTTTTCTTGACGAAATGTCAATCTCTATTCTTATTTCTTTACTTCACAGGGGGCTACACACAGAGGGGACAAACGGAGACTGACAAGGGGATCAAGTCGATTACATCGACCCCAGTGCGTAACTGGTACTTAATTTATCCACCCCGAAAAGAGGAAAGGCAAAGTCGACCTCGGCAGAATTGGAACTCAGAACGTAGCAGCAGACGAAATACCTCTTTCTTTACTACCCACAAGGGGCTAAACACAGAAGGGACAAACAAGGACAGACAAACGGATTAAGTCGATTATATAGACCCCAGTGCGTAACTGGTACTTATTTAATCGACCCCGAAAGGATGAAAGGCAAAGTCAACCTCGACGGAATTTGAACTCAGAAGGTAGCAGCAGACGAAATACCGCGAAGCATTTCGTCCGGCGCGCTAGAGTTTCTACCAGCTCGTTGCCTTTTATTCTTTCTCTATTCTTTTATTCTCTATTCTTTCAATGCTAAATCCATTCGCGCGCATTTTTTTTCCAGGGTTGTATCACAAATATTTCTTTACATTTCTGGGTGTATTTAAACATTTAATAATATGAAGTTTCTTTCTGATATTGTACTGTGATGTGTTTTGCTCACCGTTGTTGTAGACGCTATTTTACGCGCCTGTATATCAAAAAGAAGTAAAAAGTAACGTCTAGAATTCCAATTTCAACATTATTCCGATATAAAGAATGCATCTTTAGTCATTGCATATAATGTTGTCCTGTGATAGGAAAGAATTTTCATGAAATAAATGTGTCAGTAATGTTTCGGATATTGAGAAAAAACCCTCAGTAGAAACCACAGCAACGAAAAAATACTTGTAATAACTACATCACTACTTCAAATACACTCTATTTTTAATTCATATGTTTATACTAACAAGTTGATAGGTCAACGACACATACACAGGTAATAAAAAAGGCAACTAAGTTTCAAGTTTATTCGAATCTCGGAAGTTACCTTTATTTGATTAAAGTTAATGTCAGTCTAGTTTCCAAACTATATAATATAGCAAGGCTAGATTAAAGATAACAATGAATCGTAAAGGAACTATTTCTCAAATAAAACGAAATTCTTTGAGTGGTTTTGAAATACACAACTGAAATGCTTCCGTCATTTGACAGCAGCTATCGAATCGTAAAGAACTGCCTAAAGCATTTTTGAAATCGTAGCCACATTTGAAATTACTTGAGATAGTAAATGATCAATTCAGATTATATATTTTTACCTGTATCTCCAGTCTATAAACGATGATATAATGCAGAATCTTGTCTTATATGAGATAAAGAATAATCTCTGTATCAAGTTACATGCTTGACAGTTGAGTGGCAAGTTTTAATTCAAATAAATCTAATTTTAAACATGTTCAGGAATCTTGGAAATTTAGTATTGCTATCAGATCGTACCCAAAGGGAGAGCAAAGCATCTGCAGCTACAAACTACGAGAAATAGAAAAAGTTCTCTGGATCTCTATATCTATTTTGTCATATGCCACGCAATAAACTATTGATTGTTCTTGCTGTATTATTGTAATATTCGTTGGAAAATATAAGAACTTTTCCAAGTATTCAGATCAACAAAATCCAATGCATCCCTATCAGCTGTGATGTCTGAGTCAGAGGGGTAGATTTTAAGCTAATTGATAATGCCAAAAGGCGTAAATCGGCATACGCACTTTAGCCAAATTGGAGTAGCTGTCAAGTACACTACACTTGTAAAGCATTGAACAAATTGAAAATTACTTAGTATAATAGAGATTCCCAAAATATTAAGCCTGAATAACAGACATGCAGTCTGATAAAATTTCAGCTCCATTGGGAGATGATCTCGGCATACCATAACACTGACGATGTAAGCTAGGGTTTCCTTATTTGCTAGAAAGTGTTCGCAGATTCAATAAGTGCTGCAAAATGTGCGACAATATGCATCAAAATTGCTCCGAGTAATTTCATTTCAACCGCTGAGAATATTATGTAGCATTTGTACAAATATCGCATAGCCAGCATAACCCCTGTACACTTGTATTCTTGGTTGACACATAGAAGTCCGTCCTGTTGTCTCTTACTTCATTTATTAGAAACGTTCATTGTTTATAGAGAAGAATTTGTTTCTTTGTTTAATAGAAAAATAAATGGCAAATATACTTATGAGTTGGTAATTGATTCGTAATTCTTTATAAAATAGCTTCGTCTATAAGTATTATTTACTTGAACCTAAACAAGGCAACTCACGCCAACCTGTTCAACAGCACGCTTTGGGCTGCAGTGATATACGCATGTGAGACTTGAGCCTTGACGAAGAGTGAACATCTGCTTACGGTGCAGAAAGCCATGGAAAGTTTTATGTTGGGAATCTCGCTAAGAGATCACATCCGGAATGAGGAAATCAAGAATAGAACTGAAGAGAAAGACGTCATCGCAGAATACCAACGCGCAAAGCTTTCACGAGCCGATCATGTCGCATGGTTCACAGACAATCAGTGGATCCATGCAGTTGTGGAGAGGCACTCATGCGAACGGAAGAGACCACTCGGAAGTTCTCCAGTCAGGTAGGAATATGATTTAAGAAAGATGTTTTGAACAACGTGGAGAAGAATAGAAAGAGGACGAAGGGAATGGAGAAAATGTGGCCAGTGGATCTGACTCAGCCCCAGACAGCCTGGCCGATCCAGGTGACCCAGGTGACTATTTACAACACAATCATAGATTGTAATAGATCTTGAAATTTACGGATGTTTACATATTGATGACAACTTTTGATATTGCATAGATATAATTATCCCCAAACCGAATATAGCGAAAATGTTACACTGCATGGCGGAATAATTTGCTCTTGCATATTTATCCTTTCTGTCATAATGCAACTCGTGTATTACATGCACCTGAATGATATCTTACGCATGAGGCGATGTAATTGAATGGACTGAAAATAAGGTACCAGATAAAAGTCTGAACGTAAAATAACTCAAAGTATGCCAGCGAAGCAGAACGTATTACTAATTGCTGCACACTGAACCACAGAAAAACTCAGATCTTCCTCTGTTGCGGTAGGAAACAATGAAGAGGTACTATTTCCTGATAGGATATGAGAAGGAATCAAAACGTTCCTGGTTTGCAAATCTGAGATTCAACCGAGGCATCCTACATCCCAGACATAAATAGCTCTCATAGCACAACAAAATGTGTCGAAAGGAAAATGATAGAAACAAAAACAACCACCTTCTTAGAACGTGACAAAGATTTCGAGGAGGGTGATGTGGACCTTCTCTTTAACGTAAACAATTTGTTACATTGACAGAATAAAATATATGTGATTTGACAAGTATTCCCTCTATATATTGCACTAAGAGTGGATAGGTTGTAAAGGAAACTGATATTATAGTGGTAGCCTACCTTATAAGAATAGTGGAATTTTATTACACAATACTCAATAAACCCAAGACAAATACTCTCAATACACGCAATTCCATCACCACGAAAACCACTATCATAGACACCACCATCGAAAGCTCCAGAACAAAGAATTCACTCACACTGACAAATAACCACCGATAACAAACCACTCACACTAACGACCAATAATAAAATGTATTCATTAAGAGCACTATAGATTCAGGCAAGGCCTGTGTGGTTAAAAATCATGCTTTCTTACCCTCTAGATTCTGTTTCCGTCACACTGCGCAGCTCTTTCGGCAGTTTCTACTACTGTTGCTCCTGGCAGCCCAGTGCCTTCTAGGTAAATATGGTATTCGAAAATTTTACAGAAGACCACTGTATACATACGTGGGTGTCTGTGTGTTTGGGTGTACATATACAAGCATATTCTTTTATTTGTTACAGTCATTTGAGGGCGGATATGATGGATGATCACCTTTTGTCGAACAGATCGACACCAGGACTTACTCTATCGTTCTCTGTTGCCGAAACGCTAAGTTACAGGGAGGTAAACACACCAACATCGGTTGTCAAGCGATGGTGGAGGAACAAACACAGACAAGCAAACGCATACATGCATGCATACCTACATATATACATACATACATACATATATATATATATATGTATATATATATATATATATATACATACATACATACATATATATATATATATATATATACATACATATATATATATATACATATGTATATATATATATACATATGTATATATATATATATATATAATATATATATATATAGATAAGAAAGTTGGTTTGTGAAAGCACGTGGTTGAATATATAGAAAATAGTAAAAAGTGAAAAAACCACAGAAGGCTTAAAGGTTAAAATATATATATATTTGAGTCAATATGTCTGAAGAATATTAAAACATTTTTTTCCTTACAATGAAATAGTTTAGAAGAAAGACCGGTTTAGCGTTTAGCTTTTCAAATTTCATAGGTCGTAAGAAATTTGAAAAGCTAAACGCGAAACCGGTCTTTCTTCTAAACTATGTCATTGTAAGGAAAAAACAAATTTTAATATTCTTCAGACATATTGACTCAAATATATATATTTTTTAACCTTTAAGCCTTCTGTAGTTTTTTCACTTTTTACTATTTTCTCTCTCTCTCTCTCTCTCTCTCTATATATATATATATATATATATATATATAAAGGGGGTTGTATGATAGTGTATAGAGAGATATATATTATTCAAAGGAATTCCAACTCTGTCTATTTTTTTGTGTTTTATTTATATTCTTTATAATATTAATGTAGAATATAGAATATATATTATATATAGTAAAATGATATGAAGTGTTGGTTGTCTTATTGAATAGATGAAATTTTGAACGTCAAATATTAAGGGGGTAGTATACTTTCTTGCATTTAAGCACTTTTCAAGGTCTCAGGTTGTGACAGGAGTGTTTCAACTCTAGTTGACCGGCTGTCTTTTGTCCTTTATACACGTTCCGCAGGACAGCAGTAGTAGTTGTTTGGCTATTTTTAGAGATGATGCCAAACCATTTTTCAATGTTTATTTTTAGAAATGATGATAGCAGTACATTTTTGAGATCTTTTTTGTGTTTTAGTTGTATGGATAAGATTTTTAAACCCCAAATAAGATTATTTTAATCATTGTTTGTTAAGCTTGGGTTTGAATTTTTTAATAAAGTCCCTTTCTCTTAGTTTTCTCTCAATTTTATTCAGGTTTTAAAGTTTATGAAATGGGAATATCATAAAAGTTTCCTGACCGCATGTTGCCAGATGGTTACTCAGTGGTATTTGGCGGACTTCTGGGTTTTTAATTTGTTGTCGATGCACACGCGAGCGTTCTGATAATGCATTTCCTGTCTGGCCAACATACAGTTCTTCACAATTTGGGCATTTGATGCAGTAGATTAAATTTCTGCTTTTACAGTTCATCTTCGCGTTTATGAATATTTTCCCTGTTTTTGTGTTCATATATGGGCCAGTATGAATTAATTGATATGTACCGCTTCGGCTATTATTGCATTTAGACACAGTGAATGGTTGATCTTTCATTTAGATATAGTAAATGGATGATCTTTGTTGCCAAGATCAAACCTTGCCTTTGTTAATAATTTTTTCAAGCTTTTAGGCTGTCTCTTACTGAGAGTTATAGTTTGATCTGTAATGATATTTCTCAATTCCTTACTTGTGCAATGATTGGTAGTTTTGTTTTAGTGATATTGAAGATGTTCTGGTGGCATGGATTGTGAGTCACTATAAATGGTATGATTTGTTCTTGTTTTTCTCTTCTTTGTGGTGTCCTCAGTTGTTGTACGGATATTTTCCTATGTACGACAAGCTTCTCTCAGATCGAGGCTATAGTAGAAGCCAGTTGCCCAAGCTTGCACGCAGTGGGACTGAACTCGAGCTACTTACGATACAGTTACTTCTGCGCCTGTATATATACATGTTTTTCACACCATATTGCCTGATAAGCAGTGTTGGTTTGTTTATTTCTTCATAAACTAGAGGTTCGGAAAAGACACGATAGAATGGGAACCAGACTTTACAAAATAATTCTGAAATTGACCAAACTGACCTGTCCGAAGTCATTTATTGCCCGAACATTGTTGACATGTGAAGTTATGCCGGTGACATTCTACTGCTTGTAAGTCGGGTCCAGCTACCAGCTAGCAAGCTACCAGTTGAAACAGACACTGCTCATCTCTCTCATAGCCTTAGAAGAGGATGTTCTGTGATGGAATAGGCAGAAAAGAGCTGAACACAGACACCCTCCAATAGGGTGTTTTACTTCAAATGAAAGGGAGAGTTGAGGGTAAATATAAGGGAGCTAGTTCTATCAAAGATATG
Source organism: Octopus sinensis (assembly GCF_006345805.1). Lineage (NCBI taxonomy): Eukaryota > Metazoa > Mollusca > Cephalopoda > Octopoda > Octopodidae > Octopus > Octopus sinensis. Next base: position 7,743,185 of record NC_042997.1, on the reverse strand, counting down.
GTAGAACATGATATAGGCTCCATGTCTCCTCTATTCCTAGAGAGGACAAAAACATATAAGTATCTTCTCTCTAAGGCAGCTGGGAGGTACGTTCAAAGCAGCCACTACATGAACATTGCGCAGAAATATTTCTTAGCTTCAGTGTAGTGGGAGACTGCTTGCCGTGTTAACAAAATCAAAACAAATCTTCAACCTATAGGCAGCCTGAAATTCGGCTTTACCTCTGCTCATACATTTGTAAAGCAGTAATTGAGGGAAAATTATTAAGATGATATCAGGGAAGTTGGAAATTATGTGAATCTGTGTTTGGTAATTATACTTGTATCGCAGAACGGACTAGTGTTGAGCGCATACGTGATGGAGGTAGACATTTTTCTTTTAGGTGAGATAAAACTGGATTGTGTAGATTCTAATGACTCCCCAAAGTCACCAGGAAAACTAGAACTGTGCACAGATGAGGGCGCTTGTAGAAGCAATGACACAGGCTAAAATAACTAGATTTTATATATAAAGCCCTTTTAGGTGTGATCACGGGATGTATCAAGGTCGGCAACATTCAAATTTAAAAATAGTGTCAGTCACAACTGGGAAATAACATTTTATGTGTTATAGATACAAACAAATTTGTAGTTTTGTAGAAACAATTTTGAAGTTTTGTAGAGACAAACAATATAGTTGTTTTCTCGTTATCAAAATAATTTTCGTTTGTGCAGCTGGTTTCAAAGAATCATTTAATAATTAAATTAGAAACAGACAACATGTTTGCATTCCGCAGTACGTTTTCATTTGTATTCGATGATCCCCAACGTTAATATAAACAGGCATGCGCTATTTATGCTATATTTGTGTCTTGACTTTACAAACAAGTTTGTAATACTAGGTATTCCAATCACTTAACTATCAGTTTATTAAACCGAAACTGAATTTTGTGAATGTTTTAGCTAATGTCTATATGCTTAATGCATTATTTCCTGTTCTGTCTGCTGCTTCTAATATTCGTCTGACTCTTCTGGAGTGCTGCTTTCTAATTTTCTTCATTTGTGCGTTGCATTCAATCCAAACGTAATTGTTAGCAAGAGTTGTATATTTTAATTTCCAATTTAATATTTAAAATTCTCAGTTTTAGTTAATTTACCTCGCCTTGCATTAGTTTTGGTATATTTGCCAATAGATAATTTCTAGTAGTTTTCTAATTTTACGTTGTAAATATTTTAAATCATCAAATTAGGGGAAGTAATTATACAGTTTGATACACATATACTATATCGAATTTTAAACTTGCTTTTCATGGTTACAATGCAATTTTGCTTCAAAAACCTAGCTCTTCCATGTTTTATAAGTAATCTCCAACTATATACCTATGCACTATAGTAGGCATATTGTTATTACTATTATTATCATTAATCTGTACTCCTGTTTGGTAGATGAAGGCGTTTAATCAAGTGGTTACTGTTTCGTCAACAACGCTGCCTCAGGTAAATTGAATGAAGATAAATTTTCAAAGACTGATAATTTGAATTTAACCCTTTTTTGTAAATTACTGTTTTCATAAATATATTTTTCTTTGAATAAAAATACATTTCGTTTACGTAATTATGTTGTATATTCATGCTGCTGTAATTTTCGTAAATGCTATTATCATTTTTTGATATCTTAATGAGACGGAAATAGAATAATCAGAATAAATGAAATATGAATTAACCAAAAATTCCTTATCTGAAAATAAAATTGTGTATAATGAAATTAAATGAAAAATACTCACATTATTGAAATATATGCCGTATATGCTTAATTACTTCTCGGCGATATATTTTGTCTGATTAAACAACGTTAGCTCATAACAAAGACATCGACAGTAATTATAAGAAAACTAAATATAAGTGCAGTATAACATTCTGCTTAAGGGAATATTAAGCTGATACAAGAGAATAATTCTACATGCTTGGAATATAGAATATCATATTAAGCATTTTTTTATACAATTGTTTATTAAACACATAGCGACAAAGAAATGCATATAAAACTTTCTATTCGTAAACTTAAAATCAACAATGTAAAAGTTGCACATAAAAATATAAAATCTATTAAAAATACCACCAGGATAAAATAGAGAGAAAACATTTTTTCCAGAATGCTTATGTTTTCTTGTTTCATAAGTGGTAAAAAGCTGTCAAGCAAGCTGGCAGGGAGGCAACATAGCATCTTCAATGAGAGAATTAAGTCGAACGATTGGTGAGACGAAAATAACGAAGTACTTGGAATAACTTGCAACATTGTGTAAAAGGAAGCGTTGCATTGTGTTGCTAATTATTTCGTAAAATATATTGCTTTATTGTTGATTTCTTTAAACTTTTCCCTTCTCTTTGTTGTCTTTACATTTATTATTTATTCACTTAACGTTTTCCTCTCTATTTGTATTTATATTGTTTACTTTCATTATTAATTTCAATTTTTATTGTTTTCTTTTAATTTTAGTTTCACTTTCAAAGTAATTAGAAATTAACAGATACATGCATCATCAAAATATATTGCTTTTGTTTTTCTCACTCTGATTGATTAAAACTTAAAATAAATTTCCTCCTATTCCACGCTTTATCAGTTTCTTTGCTTTTCGTTCCTTCTAACAATTTAAAGAAAATATTTGTAATTAAATTTAGAAATGTGAACTAATGAAAAAATGCGAATAGAAGGAAAGAAAAATGGAAGATAAATAATGAGGTGAGAAGTAAATAAAAGATTGTATTATTTCTTGGCAAGTAATTTCCTATACAGAGGTAATCTTCGTCAAAATTTGTCATTTTAAATAATATAATCAAAAGTAAAATAAGTATAAAGGCATGAAAGACATTCCTAGCTAGAGCTTTAGAATTTTTGCATGCATTTGCATTTAGTATCTACCTTGTTTATATATTCACAAATCCTATAATCTATAATAAAAGCTGTGTTTTGTTAAGAACACTGAAGCCATCATGTACAAAATTCGTGTGTTGATAGCCTGGAAACTGAGTGTTCTTATCTGAAACATATGTTGCAACGATTGATTCTACATTGAAACAGTTTCATATGTTACTGGAATTCAGTTTTGCAATGATTAAAAGTACGTGTATCTCTATAGTGTGATCTATACATAAAACACGCACACACACAGAGCCCTATACATTAGTCCTAGCAGAATCGTGAGGCACAGTTTATGCTAGGACACCAGACGTGTTAGGAAACACTGTTTGCCATGCTCGCAGCACATCAAACTAATAGTAGCACATAAAAACATATATTGTGTTTATCAAATAATATTGAACTCTTAACGTCACGGAACGATACGCTATACACACACACATACAGACATAAATACATACACCCACACACACACACACACATATATATATATATATATATATATATATATATATATATATATAGAGAGAGAGAGAGAGAGAGAGAGATAGATATATATACACGCATGCATGTTTGTATGCGTGTATATATGTATTATATATTTTCACAAACCCATACAATCATGAATTCATGAAAAGTGTAAGAGGGATGTTCAAGTGCGTTTATGATAATAATTTGTAACGGAAAACTTTCATTCACCACCAGCTAATAAAGAGATGACGAATGAAATACAAGAACGAAACACATATATTGGAAGTACTTCGCGACCATCTAAGATTAATGTCCTAACAATAACTACTCAGTAAATTCGTGGGGTGTCCATTAAAGATTTCACCTGACTCACTTCTCAAGGACTGGGATAAAAGGAACTTCTCGTAATTCTTAGTCCTTCTCTACATAGCCACCACCAATGGTGACACACTTCTCCCATAATTTTATGCAGCTGTGAAAACCTCGTTTGTAGAAGTCGGTACGTTGCATCTGGAGCCAAGAGTTTACCTCGGTAACATCTTCATCATCATTTGCAAAGTGCTTCCCCTTCAAAAAGACTTCATGGTTGGAAAGAGGTGAAAGTCAGATGGTGCGATGTCGGGAGAGTAAAGGGGATGAGGAAGGATTTCTTGGCACATTAGCAAAAAAGTCAGAGGGCAAATGACACGTTCCTACTCCTGAAGAGGTGTGAGCGTGCGGGGAATCTATCGTAGACAACTTCCCCATGTGCAAATGGTCGCGAACAATTTTTTTCCACGGACCATACACTTATCTTTACTTCTTGGGCTAATTGCCGAATAGTTACGTGGCGATCCTCCAAAAATGGCGGCTTCCTCTTTATGGATGGCGTCGTCTTTACTGGCGGAATGTAGTTGTCCAGGAATAGGCGCAGTTTCCATAGATGTCCGACCATATATGAACTTCTTTCATCTCATGGAAAGTCTCATTTGGTGTACGACCTTTCAAGTGTAAGAACCTGATCACTGATCTGCATTCAACTGCTTCAAGTATAACACAGTGGAAAGCTGCAATTTACAATGTGACATGTCG
>NC_042997.1:7686248-7736248 GCF_006345805.1 Octopus sinensis | reverse complement strand
TGAGTGCTTGTGTATCACTGACTATGAATTTTCATATGAATACCTAAGCAAATGTGCATGTCTGCATGCATCTGTTTGTGTTGTGCTTTCAAACATTGCATGGCTTGAGTTGGAAGTGCCCTATCGTAACACACCAAGTGGCGTACATCCATGAAACGAAGTGGAATTTATTCCTCCAAATACTTTTCAGAAGCATAAAGACAAGTGAAAAAGTGAGGAAGAAAAGAAGAATCTACATTAATATATAAGTTCGAGAGACTAACAGGCAAACCTCTTTTGACGGGATTTGATGTGAGAAGCCTTCAAATAGCCATCCGAAAAGTTGGTAAATCAGCCAAATCACGGTCTTCTCTCTATGTTAGTGCTCTCATGGTATACAAAGACTGTATGGAACAACTAGTACTCATGCTAGTCAAGATTATTGGCTACACGTTGAAAGTTGTTAATTAACTTATAAACGTGTATGGGAAACATATGCATTAATTCATATATATTGCTGCATGGTGTATTTCACTAATGAAAAATTACAGTAAGTATGTAAACCATTGTATTAGGACAAATGTAGTCGTGACAAGTGTCCCAGCGGTGCCAATGGCAATAAATATAAAATAGTATATTTGTAATCATTTCAATTAGTTTAATTTTAATTACTAGATTAAACGGTGACATTACGTAGTGTCACATATAAATGTTAATTACTCAAGTTGATATTCAACTGTCTATTTAATGAATGGCATTAGAAACATTGCATTAATGATAACTTGCATTACTCATATGCTCTTCGCTAGATCTATCCGTAAATTATTTTCAGAATTAGGTTGCACAAATCTTTTCCGCGTTTTGGGTATACACATTTGAATCTATGGTTGTTACATTGTATTCTAAATCATTAGTATATCACACTGTAGTTATTTGATACCTGGTGAACTGAAAACCTAAATTTGTTGTAAGCAGAGACAGTTGTATAACATTGACGATAATTTCTATGCGTGTTGTTCATTGGTTTAACTGCTTTCACGAGTACACCTCTACAGACTCTCAAGATTAGTTTAGATATATGAGCAACTATATCAATGACACTTCAAGACAAAATAATTAATTAAGTCAGCATCTGACTTGCCAGTGAATAAAAGAACAACTCCTTTTGCTAATTCCAACAGTAAATCCTAATTAATTTAGATTGATGATACTGATCAAGAAGAAAAAAATGCTATCTGATAGCTAAGTTAATACATGGCTCATTCTTTCAATTTGAAATTTTCTTATTCTATGAAATCGTTTAGGACTAATTTAGGATGCTCTAGGTATTAACAGCTTTCGTTCATGCATCATACATTTCAAGCTTTGTTCAAAACAGCACACATTTTACTGGCATTTTAAACCAATTTGTAAATAGGTACTTAAATTAGCTTTAGGCACGATGGGGGAGAATGCGAACATAGACTATTCACATCACAAGTGTTCACCTGCGTTTGAAAGATTAGAAAACATAATAATAGGATCACTCATCTGGCGATTATGTGTGCCGAAATTTGTCAAAACTATTCATTGTCGTTATGTCAGATGTGATGAATGATTGAGGAGAGGAACTATTGGATGTTATTAGATAATTTATAGACAGTAACAATGTATGAATTGAAATAGTTCTTATGGACATCGTTCAGCGAAAACGAAATAAGTGTGAAGGAGTACAAGACTAGAAGAAAAAGCATGACAAATAACTGTTAAAAGGAAAATAGATATTTATCAAAATTATTCAGTTTCTATACGAATAAAGTAGAATGAATTATTTATGATTTTAATCTTCATCGATTGATCACAGTTGTGAGGAAATTGTAATTTGTGTAAAGATATGCATATGAATGTATATGCGATCAGCTATATATATATATATATATATATATATATATATATATATATATATATATATGTGTGTGTGTATGTGTGTGTGCGTGTATATATATGTATATATAAGCGTATATATATATATATATATATATATATATATACATATACATACGTATATACATATATATATAGACATATGTATATATATATATATATATTTATATATATACATATACATACGTATATACATATATATAGACATATATGTATATATAATATATATATATATTATATATATATATATACATATATATATATATATTCATATATCATATCCATATATAATTATTCATTTGTAGCAACGCATTTCATTCTCTTGTTAATTAATTACGCATTGAAGCATTAACGGGATAATCTTACCATGTCCGAAGCAACAACTATAATTATTCTTTAGTCTCTTTAGTTTCACAGTCTTATTCAGTCTTGATATATCGCCGCTTTGCAATGGAGTTGGATATATCTCGTGAAACTATTGTTAACTTATATTAAACGAATATTGATATTTTAATGATTTCTCTATTATTGTAAATATCTACATACAATCTGTCTTTCTTTCCTTCTCCTTTACTATCTCTATCTTTCATTCTTTCCTTTTCATTATCTCCCCCCTTTACTTCATATATCTGTCAAAGTATTATTTAAAATTTTTCTAGATATATATATATGTATAAGTAGATTAATATATATCATCATTTTCTGTCCGATTCGTTTACAAAATTTACTGTGCATCTATATATCAAAACGCAAATTTCAATTTCCTCTTCAATTTTCTTAAATATCATAATGAAATATGTTTCGCATTTAGATATGGGTTCTTCCACTCTAAACATAGACCTATATAGGTTACCTCTCAATGTTAAAATTCATTTTTCCATGATCTGTTTAATTGTGATATTCTTAAAATTAATTTTAAACTTCCTTGAAATCTCTATCTATTCTTACATTAAAAAATGGTCAATGAAATAGAATTAAGAATAAATTAATACAATCACTGTGATGGAGCAACTTCATTATTGTGCTCTAGTGAGGATAGTATTAACACGATTTAAACAGATGCTATCGGAAATAACTATTAAAGGTAATATTAAGGGTGTAAAAAGAAGTTCTGAAGACATTATTTTGACTCCAGAATCAAAGGTTTATCTGATCATAAAAGGAATTGGGCATATGAATTAAAACACAGAAAGAACATTCTTAATGTATAACTGTAAGCATTTCTCTTTAGAAAAGCATTTCGTTGAAAGTTATCTTGTTCTACCAAACATAGATAAAATATGCATATCAGTTAACTACAAATGTCAAACCTCTACAGTATCTAGCTCTCCGAACTTGTAAGCACATCACCTTACTATTCGAATAACTTTTGACCAAATGACTAATTCACTATAACATGAACAGTAACACATTTGCGCAAACACACACGTATGTGCGTGCGTGTATACATAGCACAAAATGGCCAGTGATAGTTGACCTGTTTCCCGAACATCTCAGGGACATTAAACTCGGCAAATATATGTCCGTCTCCCTCCAATTCCAATCGACCTGTCATTCCTTAAAACATTTGTATGTGTTAAGACTGACCATGTACAGAGATCACCTGCATTCCCACCTCCTTCAAGAGAAGGAAGTTATCTTCTCCCTCTATTTTTAACCTCGCTCTATCTAAATCTAACTCCACGTTTATTTGCATATAATACGCACCTCCCACATTCCACTCTCCTTCCTCCTCCGACACCTACACACCTTCTCTTCACTGTTATACACATTACCTACAACACGCGCACTATTCTGCCCCTACAGCATATACATACATATAAATACATCCCTTACGCCTCCGCCCTGGTCGACCTACATACATACCCCTACAGTACATATATACATCAGATAGCTTCACATACAAGCGCCTTAAAACGCATACACACACACAGAAACACACACACACACACACACACATATATATATATATACGTACATTCATACATACACACATTTATATATATGTATAATTATGTATGTATCTATGAATACATATATAAATATATCAAAATTAAAATAAATATATGTTTGCTTATCTACGTAACTCTCCATTCACCATTGAAACCTTATCTTAATGCTTTCATAGTTCTATCTGGGTTCAATAATGTCATTTCAGCAAGCAGAATTAAGAATTACAAAATCCTCAAATTTATTGTAGACTTTCTTTAAGTATTTTACTTAAGGTTGTGTATAGATTTTTGTACCGTTACGTGGCTCTGTCTGTGGTATTGATATGATTGCACAATTAACTATGTTTGGCATGTGTCTACTATAGTATCGAGTCGACAGAAAACGTGTGTATGAAATTATGTACACAGAAAATGCGTGGATGTTCGACAGGTGATTCGTATGTATCAGTGAAAGGTCGATCCGTATCACGTATTACACTAGGCTTTTGCAAATTCAGAATTATAGGAAAAGTATACAAGTCTACAGAATACTCCGTGGAATATATTTCAATTTAACGTTTACTTACTTCTGCTAACAAATGAATTTAGTTTCCCATTTAGAAACTAACGTCTTACTTGACAATTCATTTTGTTTTGGATATTTCATGAGAGGTTAGATACTAGTGAATAAAACTTTCCTTTGTTTATCAGCAATATTATTGAAATTCGCACATATCTACCTTATGTGCAGTATTAGAAGTACTATGATAAACGTCTTTCATAGCATTCTCAATCTGCTTGTCAAATTTTATATATTGCAGTATATTTCAAAATTTTAATGAGCTTGCCATTCAAAACTTATGAAAACCTAAGGGATTATTTCAAATATAGTGATATGTTTTAGAGGTCAAAGCAGATGTTAGAATGTAATTCAGTGATGTTAGAATATATTCAAAAAATTGATGGATAATATAGTATTTCTAATTATCTGTCGGTATATTTGAGTGAAATATATTTCACTAGAAAATTTGATATGAATGAAGTTTGAATACAGAATTATTTTTATGATATACGTCTAATGATTTTCTTTCTTTATAAATGTGCAATATTTTAACCTGTATTCTCTAGCAGAAAAGTGTATTGAATATGTTGTCAAATTTATTTACGTTTTGATATTTTTGTGTATGTGTCCATTTGTGTCTTACGTGAAATTTGGACATAAATTTTCGAAACTTTCTTTAATTTTAGCTAACTACAAATATATATATATATATATATATATATACATATGTATCAGTACATACAACAGCTATCATGATTAAACAACATATTTCTCTAAGAAAAACAGAGTCCTAACCGTGAAAACTCCTGTTATTCAATATTTTGTAAGCTGCTCTTAGAACGAAATTGCACAATGATATTGTAATACTGATTTTAACTTTATCTCAGATCAATATCTTGCATAATATATGCGTTTACATACATACATAAAATTGTGTGTGCATCTTTTCCATTGTAAGATTTAAGAGTCCGTTTCATTATGAATATATACACGGAAGTGCGTTGTAATATCATAAAAAACAGTGAGATATCCCTTGATGCATATATATATACATACATATACATACATAATATATATATATATATATATATATATATATATGTGTGTGTGTGTGTGTATGTGCATCAAGGGATGGTTTTTATGATATTACAAGGCACTTTCATAATGAAACGGATACTTAAATTTTACAATCGAAAAGATGCGCACAAACTTTTAACCGATTCCGAATGCATGGCTTGCATTGCTGCAGCATACTCTGTGTGAGCGGGATAAATTCTATATGCATTGTCCGAATGAAACAGAAAATGAATGAACCTGTCCTCGAATTATTTATCTTGAGAAAAACACATCAGTATGAACTTAAATAGCCTTCACTTGTGGCTTATCTTTATATTGACGTGAAGCAAGCTTTAGTGAATATACGATGTATACAGCTATGAGCGGAAGCATTTGACTATGTCCAAGCACTAATTTTAGGAGGAAAGAGCGGTTGCACTTTCTATGATAGATGGTTATGACGGCAGACGTTCTGCTGTGAACGAAGATGAGACGTCTTAAGGCACCACTGCAACTTGTGTAAACTCCTTTCAAGGGGAAGTCAACGTTAGGTAGTGGGGTATATTTAGGAATGCTGGATGAATGTGCAAAATCCACGTAGTTAAATGTGCTCACATTAACCATGCAGTTGTAGGATAGTGGTAAGCTTTTGCATCATTCAATTGTCTAGGATTGTGGTAAGCTTTTGGAATATTCAATTTCCTGCAATATGCAGTTTCAGCGAATCGATTCACGTATATACTCTAACCAAAACTGGTGAATCTCACTTTTCTTAACTTTTACCTCTATTTATTATCACATATTTGTTAACGTGGTATAATTATAATTAACGACATAAAACTTTCACTTAATATAAAATTTCGAGATGGCATGGGGAGATTGCCTCCGCTGTCAGCATATGTTTATGCATCTGCGCTCTTCCTACATAATTAAGAGTATTCTAACTCTTATGTCTAGTAATGTAGGTGCGTCGGCACTGTTAGTCACAGTTAGTAACGGTTGTATATATGTGTGTATGTGCATCATTATGTCTGTGTTTGTTCCCTGCCACCACAGAACCACTGGCGTTGGTGGGTTTACGTCCCCGTAACTTATTGGTACGTCAAAAGAAACCGATAAATACGTACAAGGATTGAAACTTTAAAAAAATAGGGAAGTAATTGTGGAAACCATGGTCAGCTAAATTATTTCTGTGAACACCACAATTTAAAACCTACGTGAATCAGATATACAAACAGTAGTAGCATCGAATGCTCTCTATTTCTGAAGTGGACAAAAATAGTACTAAGGAAATGAGAGAGAAATAGGATGCTGTATGCAAGGCACAGTATCAAAATTTATCTAACTAATTATCAGGAATTCCTATAAGGACAAAACAGTCAACCGAACTACTTAGAACTAGTAATAAGGAATTATAAATAAACTCTGTCGGGGCAACAGTAAGACTGCGACTAAACTATAAAAATAGATGTCATTGGCACAGATGCAATACTAAGGGCAAGATATGATTCTTAAATAGGCTGGTAGAATAAATTACACAAGTGCTGTATGAAGAACATGAAGCCTAATTCATGAACATGAAGCCTAATTCAAGAACATTTGGGAACATTAAACTGTCATTATGAATACTCAAATTTCTAAAGGTTTACAGCGGCAAATCTGGATTATCTAAATACTTGCTCCGTATAGTAGAACTATTCGCACCTACTTCATTTCACAAGCTTGTGTGTAAACAAGGAAAATACATAATGGATATCGCAACTCAAAATATTGAACCCGTAATAAAAATAGTTTAGCCACTCCTGCAATGTTGTGGTCTACAGCTCTGATCATTGCATTCTGTAGTCATACTTGACTCTAACCCTAGGTGTACAGCGTTTATTTTATAATAATATTGGAGAACCTTCTTACTATTTGCTTTATTAGCATTTATAAAATATGATATAAAGGATTTAATGCTACACTTGAGGTGTTTTATAACAGTAATGAATACACTTCTGAATTATTTCTTATTGATATATATACTTGTTACTTATATGACTGCGTGAATTGTTTACGCTTTCCATAATCCCATGGTCTCTTTAGTTACTTATATTGTGATTTTGCTATAGGAGTGTATGCTATTCTTTAATGCATACTATATGTAATATTTGATTCTTCGAAGACTTACCTAGTTTAATTTGAACACGGGAAAGCTGCATCATGTTTCATTAACTATTATAGTATTCACTCCCATAGTAACATTGTGAAAGTTTGATATACTTCTCTGTATTGAATTAGAAATATTTTGTTGAATTTCTGCATGCTCATTTAACGTTTCTTTGAGAATAATTTTGTCGGGGATGTCTAATGAACATGTGCTATTGCAATCATTGATAAATATTTAGGTGTATCTCCTAATTGTTGGTTAATTTTTTTCACATAGCAACTTATTACAATGGCCATATGAACACAAAATATCCGCAAGCCTTTTTATTCCAGCATTAACGATCAAACTTCCAAAATTGTGACAATCATCATTAGTAACTTCTGCAATGGCAACAAAATTACAGCTATCGTCATCATCAAGCTCGTAAGTGTATACTTCATCATTACATCTACTTCATCATTGCTATCACATGCAACATAATGAAATGTGCATGCTCCTAATGATCAACCTAGTCATTATCGATATTACTGCTATAAAACTTTTCCACGGATATATTTATTGATTTTGATGCTTGTGATTAGTTCAAATATACACAGGCTTTTTGACATGTATGCAAACAGATTATGCTACTCAACAGTGACAATGTTAGTAGATGGCTTCTTGACCAGATTGAAATAGCAACCAAAGAAAGTACACTTTAGATATTTGAAAATATGAAACTGCTTTGGCAAAATCGGCCCTCATAGAGGTCGACAACAGCTTCCATCCACTATTGTTATACCTTCTACTATATCTCAGTAGAATATGATGAGTAACTCCCCACCGATCACATTCTCCAGCTCAGAAATTGAAGTAAGCGTCCAACAAGATTTCATGAAGGAAGAATTATACGTAAGAAAAAAAAAAGAGAAGAGCTGCCGAAAAGGTTTCGAATGTACTTCATTATTGACACCGTTGTTTCCTAAAATATTCAGATAAACCACTTTCATAGAGCAGCAGGTCATAGTCATACACATCGCGAGTTTTTTCATTGCCGAAACTTACTGGTCACAGAAATACCGTCTGAGATATGGGAGTTGTCCCTTCTGCAGCCAGCGGAGGGGCACGTGCTATATTTTAGTCAGATAGTATTTGGAACAAGGGACAACAATATCAGGCTGCTGTACACCACGACGCAATGTGGAAACAAATGTCTACACCGAGCTAATTCAAAATATCCATTGCAAATCCAGAAAAATCACACGTCATCGAATGCTTACGCTGGAGTTAAATATATGCTCATAATTTACCATAATCCGTAGCCATTAACCTGTGGAAAACAACGTTAGCGTTTGGCACTTATCAGCTTCAAATACCGCACCATTAAAAAGAAGACGAGTAAACGATTGACCCGTCCCCGGTATGTAATGTGTTGCATTGTCTATGTGTTGTAACTTGCGACTCCATAAATTTCTAATATCTCAAGAAAGAAAAGCCACGAATGCTACATCCTTGGTGAAAATAGTTTTTTTTTCCTGTATCGAACACATTTAAATTTCTTTACAATGTTCTTGTATTAGGCATCATTATGATGTGCATATATTTATACACCTTTTGATGAGTAGTTTTTGACTACGTTGGTATGTACCGCCAATGAGTGAAACAGCAGGTAAAATAAGGTGAAAGAGAAACAAAAAATCAATGCCCTCATTAATGTCCTTTGTGCCGTCCCAAATATATAGATCTGTTACAGCATGTAACCGATGGGTTAGCGTAGCGCGTGTTTCTATCGGAATATAATGGAACGTGTGATTTGCGACGTTTCTGATATTCAATAAGGCCTCTCTTGACAACATTCTTACAGAAAGAGATTTTTTCCTGTAAATAGTGGGCCCTACGGAATATATGGACCCATTTCAATTTTTTTCAGGTAGATCTCAAGAGAAAAGGATGACTGAAAAGTCATTCGTTGTGTGATTTTACTCTTCATTATCCTGCTTGTTGAAATACGCGTGTATATTTTATTGCCACCGTATTTGTTACTATTTTTCGTCAAGTCGTTGAATTGCTAAAAAGGTTGGTATATGACAGAAAATCATTATTTCTTTCTTATGAAATAAATATGATGTGCTCAGGTATAGAATTTATTTTGTATCTTTTTTCTGTCTACTGTCTGTAAAATCTCGTTTATTTTCATTCGAACATTTTCATTATAGCTACTTTGTTTACGAAAAGTAGAAAACTATTTTTTGTCAGAAAATTTAATTCTTTCTTTTTTTTTTTGCCAACCAGGGAAAGAATTACTGCAAACAATTAAATACTTACTTCTCTCTTTAGAAGTTGAGTATTAGAAAAAAATAGAAAATAGAAAAAAAAAAACCTAATCTTGCACTATGTAATTATGTTTCATAATAATCCTCGATACGAAAGAGCTGAAAGAAACAGACCGAAATTAAAAACAAAATTAAATTAAAAGATTAATAAATGATTTTATTGGCGACATGTGGCCGTGATACTGTATTTTATAAGAAGGGAGAGAAATAATGCATTTGTCTAAAGGACTAATGATTCTGCAAAAGAACCACCTGATATTCGTTTTTAATTTAGCTTGAAGGCCAGCATACTTTTAGCTATTTATTGGTTTATATTTAATTGGATGTAAATGAAATTTCATATTTTATCAAGCTATTAGCTACTGAACTTAATACTATTGAAACAACTCTGTTAAATATTAGCTAGTTAGAAATATATGGAGGAGTTGTAGCATATATACATAGGTACACACACCTCAACGCACGCACTCACACACATTTATAAATATAGATATACGCATGTGTGTGAGTGTGAGTATGTTATACTGCTTACACTATTGTACGCCTGCGAGGCATGGGCGGTTTACGAAAGCCACATTAAAAAGCTAAACTATTTCTACATGAATCTGGTTGGGAGATCTATTGTAAATCCCCTTGCATGTCAACGTCTGAGATACTGAGTTCCTCTCATGGGCTGATCTACCAAACATCTACACTATGTTTAGGATAGTCGGCAGGCCAGCTTCTTCGAAAATACGACACACGCTTCCCCAAGACGTTGTTTTACAGCGAAATGTTAGAAGACAAGAGCACACACAAAAATCACTTCAAGGATACACTCAAAGCCTCAATGAAAAGCTTTTAGATCAACTCCGACCTTTAGGAAACGCAAGTGAGAGACCGCTCTGCAGGGTTGAAAGGGTAAAAGAGAAACGTGAACGGTGTTCCTTGCCTTCAATCCCAGCAGACAACTACTGCCCTGCTTGCGGCAGCGCCTTCTGCGCACGCATCGGAATTATCGGCCACTGTGATATTTTTGGTCATCGTCTACAAGGGCGGATGATCTAATAATAATAATAATAATAATAATAATAATAATAATAATAATAATAATAATAATGATGATGATGATGATGATGATTATAATGATGATGATGATAATAATAATAACGTTTGGTTCCTTGGTTATATCTCTTGATTTTTGTCGCTTTAGCCTGGAATCTTTGTTTCAGGCCTTGAAGAACTACATTCAACACTTTTTTCTGTATCCTATATCTGCGCTCTTGTTGCTGATACTTCTCCTCCCTCTTGATTTCATTATTTTTCTTTCATTCCAAAATATCGATATGTTTTCGTAGTTCGTTCATTGATTGCTTTATTCTTCTTTTCCACCAAGGTTCGTTTCCTCTATTCCGTTTTCTACGGTTTGCTTCGAGGCCTACTTTATTTCCTATATAGATGATACAGGCTTTAATCAATCGATTCCTTCTGATTATATATCTCTCTTAATTTTTTTCGGTATTTGATTCGCCTTAAGCGTCCACACCCTGAGCAAATTTCTGTCTACTTTCCTGAATCCATTTATTTCCGTATACAAGATTTCCTCAATTATACTAGTAATGTCTTCGATCAACCAGAAAAAATATCTAATTACGTGTATAACTTTATGGAAGTGAATGACAAACTGCCAGTGGAACAGAAAGAATGCAGCAGGAAAAGCCGAGTGACAAAAGATCAACTTCTGACAGACAGAATGGCACTGAACGACTACAAGAGAAGACTTACTTTCCTGGGCTTCGTGTAGATCGTTTATACGTAGGCGTATGATATGTCCCACCCCTACCGTTCCTGAATTTTTGAACATCTTGTGCTGGTACAGGAGTCTCATAAAATATCAAATTTAATTTGGAGATCGATAAAAAAATGGAAAACAGATTTAACATTTATTTACATTATTTATATTACTTACATTTGACGGATATTTTTATTCATCTTGTTTGTTGTTAAGACAACGTTTCGGCTGGTATAACCTCCAGCCTTCATCAAGTGACTTGGGGGAAATTTCAAACTTGGGTTCCCATTCCTAAGGTATTTTTCAATGTTGTTGTGGTTGTTATCATCATCATCATCATCATCATTATCATCACCATCACACCATCATCATCATTATTATTCAGCACACTGCCTGGAATTGAATTCGGAATCTTGGGGTTAGTAGCTCTTAACCATTACGCAATATGCCTGTGGGCAATTATGGAATGCATATTTAGGGTTTATAAGTCTAATATTTACTATCCTTCCTTAATACCGGTTCCTTAATATGAATAATGCTATTCATATCTGCACTCGG
Organism: Octopus sinensis; assembly: GCF_006345805.1. Classification (NCBI taxonomy): domain Eukaryota; kingdom Metazoa; phylum Mollusca; class Cephalopoda; order Octopoda; family Octopodidae; genus Octopus; species Octopus sinensis. The sequence goes on along the minus strand of NC_042997.1, from coordinate 7,724,007 downwards.
TCTGCTTAGGAGGTTGTTGTGTCCTAGAATATGCGCTGATTTTTTTTTGGTTTTCGTATGTTCTAGTGGTGCTTTGTGTCTATTATTTTAACTTCATCCTTGTGGAAAATATTAGATTTGTAAGCCCTAAACATCCAGTCCATAATTGCCTACTGGTATATGGCGTAGTGGTTAAGAGCGCGGGCTACTAAGCTCAAGATTCCGAGTTTGATTCCGGGCAGTGTCCTGATTAATAACAACAACAACAGCAGCAGAAACAACAACATCGTAAAATACCTTAGGAATGAGAACCCAGGTTCGAAATTCCCCCCACTACTGATGAAGGCTGGTTATATCAGACGAAACGTAAATAATGTAAATAATGTAAAAAACTACATAATTTTTCATCTCTTAAATATAGAACTGTATTAACAAATTTCACTTCACGTGGAAATTTTTGCCGTAGGTTAACATCAACACAGGCATATTGTAAGGAGATAGCCTTTTACCTTGTTGTTTGTGATCTGTATGATATCTCTCACTCAGATACTACGGAAAGTTACATCGGGGTACCCCTTAAAAATGGATGAAAATTAAATCGTCTCATATATAGATGACCTAAAGTTCTTTAGGGAAAACGAACATGAAATAAAATAGCTACTTTCAACAATGCAGAAATTCAGGAAGGATACCGTAATGGCATTTGGGACGAATTTTGTATGCTTACAATAATAAAAAAAGCAAATTGGGAGCGGCTAAAAATTCTCCTACTAATGTTCTTAACTAAATTCTTGCACATTATGGAGGGGTGAGGCAGGAACCTACATTCATGTAACTAAGTCTATCGTTGGGCTTCCTACAGGGTTTGCAAATATTAATTTTTAAATCTAGAGATCCGTCAAGTTTTACATGTATAGGAATATGCGCATGTGTGTATAGAGATGTGTATATGAGCATGTAAATGTGTGTATGGGCATCTATCTATCTATCTATCTATCTATCTATCTATCTATCTATCTATCTATCTATCTATCTATCTATCTATCTCTCTCTCTCTCTCTCTCTCTATATATATATATATATATATATATATATACATACATACACGTGTCTGTGTGAGTGTGTACGTGTGTAGATTTTACGAACGCAGATGGCTTCTATGTAGTGTGATAATGTTGTTCGTTGTTCCATGTATGTTTTACAATTTTTAATATTTTTTAATATTTTATATCTTATATATTTTTCATGCCTATTAGAGTACCTGCCCTTTTATTCAACAGTTTTTCATAGCGTCTATCTTCCAAATAGCTAATAAAATTACCTTGAAGCTCCGGCATTTGAAACTCTGAGTTCTATTATGACATCTTACTGATTGTCCTATACTATCTATCTATCTATATACATATATATGATATATATGCATATATACATACATGTACATACCTACATATATATATATGCCCCGATATCTTGTATCAATGTCGATATATAACAATAATTCGTAACATATAAAATTTTATTTAATTTGATTTCCGGGAAGGACTGTTTTATTAATACGTTTTGCGGGAAAGACTGTTTTACCTAACCTTCGTACCGCGGAGTAGATAAAACAGGGGACAACTGATGAAGGGATTGTTCTCTATTTTGCCTTCCTCGTATCTCTATTTGCTTCTTTCGTTGTCCGGAAAAGAAGTTCGTTTTCCATATTTTTGTTGTCTTTTATGTTCTAGCTTTTCATTTTGTTCACGTATTTTTGACGTCCTGTATATATATATATATATATATATATATATATATATATATATATATATATATATTATATATATATATATATTTGGTTCGGGCAATTTAGCTCTAGAGAGAGTGAAAGCAAATAGATTAAATCATTTATGTGATTATCAATTACTTCTGAACTTACAATGCACAAAGTTATTAAACAGCTTTCATGAAAAGGAATACTAAATGTGAAAACTATATGCATGAGTGTAATATCTGTAATCAAAACATACATGCATATTATATAAAATACTACTTTGAGATACGCGTATAACAAATGGCCGCGTTCCTATAAGGGGTGAAGTTAAGGAAGAAAATATTTTCATAGGGTGTAATGCGCGTTCCGTACACAGAACTATTCAGACTTGCTTCAATTGTATTGCTTGTAAACCAATGAAATCATATATATATATATATATATAATATTTGAAATATTTGAAGGCATTTAGTCACATTGACAAAATTTAAAAGAAAAGGAAATCGATCATCATGGAATAAATTCCTCTAAAATAAATAAGAAGATAAAGCTTAAATTAGAGTTTAGTTCATATTTATGGAAATATATGTAAGAAATATTCTATATTGGAAAATATTTCGTTTTCTTATGAATTATTCAAGGAATACGAATATGCATTTATAGAAAATTGACTTCAAAATTCATTACATATAACATTATTCACCTAGCCCGAAAGTTGAACATGTAAAGAGTTTTACATAATCATACATATTCAGTACAAATGCCAATCAATTGTCTTTATGTCCGTTTGCATGTATAATATGCGTGGGTTTGTGCGTGTAAGCGTGTTGATATATATATCTGAATTTAAATACGCATGCGTACATACGTACAGACACACTCACACCACTCATAAGAATATAGGTAGGTTTGTGTATCTTCCATTAACTAGAGACCCCCTCAAGAGAAGTTTTACTAGTGTTACACTTACTAAAATTGGTAATGCCACTAGAGAGTCAAACAATCTAATAATCTATGATAGACTAAAATTAAAGGAATTCCCTAAAGAATTTAAAATCTACAAGAACTAGAATTTCAATAGGGGACAAGTTAGAGTCACCAAAACAGAAAACACTAAAGGCATATCAAACATATACATACACTGTCAGCTGTGTAATATATATTGTTATGAATTCCACAATGCGGCAGTCAACAGCGTTAATAAACGCGAAGCGGTAACAGAACATGTTTCATCAACTCTACACATAACTATTTTTTCAAGTAGGAGCGTGATATCACAAACATAAATTGTGATAAGCTTCTAGAAACGAAGCACACAAATTTAAAATTATAACATAAAAAACCGCACTTCCTTCCAAGCGTTTCAAGTAAATTGAATGAAATATATGTTATACATTACTCCTAGTGGAAATCTAATTAGTGCCAATGGCAATGATGCAATTCGAAAACTGTTTTTATCGGTTATATTCTAAATTCTAACCACAAATATTTTATTCTCACAAACTAGCTAAACACCTAAATAATTAACCTCATCCACAGAATCACCAATTCTGTTTCTTTCGAAACCCTCTGTATACATGTATCTAAGCAGATGTTTAAAATATTTATAGTTATGAATAAAAATGTCATGGATATATTTGTAGCAAACAATTGATTGTTTCTTATCGTTTTCATTTGTTATAAATCGTTGAGAAAATGAGTTTCAAACGAAAAGAAATACTTTGTCTTGTAATAAAGGGCTACAATTACCTCAATCCTGAAAAAGCAATACTTGCTATTTTTGATATATCTTGTTTTTCTCTTTTAACCTATGCTTAATTATGTAATTCTTTCTGCTTACACTCTAACTGAAATATATTTATAACACTTGCTAAACATTATATAAATAACTGTAAACACACGTTTTTCTGAACTCTTCGGATTATGATTAGTATACAGTAATAAGAAACGAATACACATATGGTATGAACCCTTTAATCTTGGATTACAATTCATTACCGAAACCTCTACTGAAAAGATAATTCTGCCAGGCAAAATATTCTTTTGTACTACTTCATAAGCAACAATCTAACTACATTAAATGCATCAATCCATATAACTGGAGAAAATTAGTAAATGAGTAATGCCTCTATGTCAAAGTGCTCGCCATATCACATTCTGTGTCACGCTGAAACTCATTCAAACCTACATTAATGGTACGCATGTCTGTGGAATGCTCAGCCTCTTGCGCTGAGCATAATTCATGAGCAGACCGTTCCGTTTATCGGATCAACTGGAACCCTCGTCGTCATAACTGACAGTGACAGTAGTAGAAGTAGCAGTAGAAGTAGTAGTAGTAGTAGTAGTAGTAGTAGTAGTAGTAGTAGTAGTAGTAGTAGTATAGTAGTAGTAGTAGTAGCAGCAGCAACAGTGGTGGTAGTACTAGTATTTGCTTTCTGTCAGAAGAAGAGTTTTTCTAAAAATTAGAAGCAATCCCTCCTCCTTTCAATGGGATTTTATGTCACTGGCACCTTCTGTTATTTTCTCTCAGTTTCGATACGGTTTTCTTTTGCAGGGCATAAACAATCCAGTATTTTTTTCTCTATAATTTTATATGCCAAACGTCTTGAAAACCCTTGAAAACCGTTTGCCTTCTTGCTTCATCATTTACTGCTACAATTATTTTTGTCTCGAAATATTCATGTGTTTGGGTCAGCAGTAAATTCGTGGGAATAGTTCGATGTTCTATGCCCATGTGATAGTTTTGTATTACAGCATTCTCATAGAACCAAATACTGAAAAAATCCCATTGGCGCACTTGCTGCTTTGTAAAACGCCTCACACAACTGTACACGGCAAACATCAGATGACAGTAAGTGCAATGTTAGGTAGCATTTCTAATGTGATGATCCTAGTTGCACAAATGCTAATTAAATTTCAGAATGTTTTAGCTTGCAGACATCCAGCGATTTGATACAATTTTGCCGTGTGTCTAACACAAATAATTCTAGGTGATAGGTATCAATATGGACTGTCTAACAACTTTTCGAGAAGATGGAATTGTTTATAACTAGAACACATTATATACAGAATTCATGTTCTATAATCACACTTCTCTTTCAATTTTCAGTCACCGAGAACAATGTATGCATTGTTTTCTGTCCGATCAAGAAATATCTGAGAGGTGATCTCATACAACTGTTTTGTTTTACTTCATGCTGTGTCATAATAGGAGTAAGTCATGCACACACGGGCAAAAGAGGACTCAAATGTTAAACTACGATGTCTAGTCAGTCTTAATCTCAGTTTTATTAATCTGTCGGATAAAAGAGAGCTAGAGTAGTTGGCCTGAAAGCTTCTTGGTGATGGTTAAGTAAAGAGCCTTAATCTGTAGAGAAAGCTGATTCCTTTACCAGAGGGTGTAGTTTCGTTCCAATAGCTTTGCTTCTATTCGCAATTGTATTTCTAACGCTTCAGAAATGACTATACCAAATATAATTTATTAACTATAATCTATCCAATTTCTTCAATCGATACTAATTACACATTCATTCTTTGTGACCAGAAAACAAAAATGAAATTAATATACATATATGTTTGTCAGAGAATCAGATAACCATGATGTGATATAGCAAGCAGTTTAAGAAAAATTCTAGAGCTATTATCTCTATTCTCGGAAGATCCCTGGAGTGACACACGAACGGAATACCCCTAGGGCTGCTTGCAAACTTTAGCTGCATCTCCGATAGATATCATGTTTTCTTGAACCAGTGTCAATCACATAAAAAAAAGAAAAAAAATAACCAGTGCACATATTTTCAGTAATTAGCGTCTATTTATGACCCTCTGTTGGAGAGTGGAATGTATATGTTGAAATCTAGTGAATACTGTTCAAGAAGAAATTCGTTTATTAAAATATATATTAAAAACGGAGTCAATTAGTGGTCTTTCTTCAATTAATTACATGCACGAAGTGGACAATTTGCATCCCCAAAACAGCACAATGTCTAACGAAGATTGTTGGTCTCAAATTTGGTTATCTTTAACAATATTTTTTTCCTAGTTTCAGATAGTAAATATAAGCAATCTAAGTTAATAAAATTTGAGGTGATTTCTTTGGTTTTTCCGTTAATTTCTGAATTATTGAGGGATGTATGTAATGAATATATTGTGTTCTACATTTTTTAAATATGTCAACATTCGCTTAAATGCTTTATATATCACAGGACACTTGTACTTATGGTGCAAATTGAAATAGAAATGGATATCCACGATTGACTTCTTACGTCTTGACAATATGTCTGTGAATTTATGTAATGGCTTTTGAGGAATTCTTTTACGTAATAGCTTTGGAGAATTCTTCCTTCATGAGATCATCTCCAATTCTGAATGAAGACATCCCCATTTGCCGTCTATATACTCTACAAAAATACATTTAATAGAGGAAGAAGCCATATCATATCGAATTTGACGTAGCTTCAGTTGTCCATCAATACATACATACATACATATATGTGTGCGCGTTTGTGTATTTTTGTGTAATTACAGATAGACACCCGCATAGACTTGGGCAAATAGTCAAGCAATGGTTATGACAAAAGTAATTATAAGTAAATTATAAATATTTAAACATAATTGCAATTAAACGTGAATTCTCCTACTACTACTATTTTCGTGACGGGAACATCTTCCTTCTTGGAGTTTAATGTCATTTATATTCACATATATTTAATTTTTTTATAAACACTTTAATGCCATAAAAAACATTCTTGTCCTTATTCTATCTATCTGTCTGTCTATCTATCTATCTATCTAACTTTATCTATCTAACTTTTCTATCTATCATCGATCTATATGTTTGTCTGTCTATCTGCCCGTGTGTGTGTGTGTGTGTGTGTGTGACTGTCTGTTTATCTATCTATACACACAAACACACACATACAGATAATATAGATAGAGAGATAAATAGATACACACACATATATATATACACACACATACCTATATCAAAATAAGTGTTTGCTAAACAACATTTCGGTATTTATTTACGGCCTTCATTTGTTAATAGGATTTATAAAATTTTACATCTTGGAAAAACATGTAAGATATCTCCTATTAGAAATTCTTCAAGCAGATGACTCTCTGTCACAAGAATTACTAAAACGAGATACCGTACACGTTTTTTGAACATGTACGAGACTTAACTCTTATTAGCATACGAAACACGTGTAATGATGAATTAATAATGGCCTAACTTTTTCCAGTCTCTTGTTTTTATATGTAATTTTTCTGCCAATGTTATTTACCAGCATTTTTCACTTGTTACAAGTAACTCAGTCAATTATAACATTTACATACAATTTTGGAGCACTTGATTTCAAAATATGTACTTCAAGAGGACAGATCTTTACGTAGCCTCCTATTTAGACACAATAGACAACACACATATATAAAGAAAAAGGAAACGGAGATTGGGAAGTTAATTGTTTATTGTTAACAGCAAATTAATCAATATCCCTTACAACTGTTTCAATTACTACTCAGTAAATATTACATAAATAACAAATATATATGACCTGAGCAAAATATCTTCAGGAGGAAAAAGAATATACCATCGAATGTTTTATTATATGTTTATGGATTCACTATAGCAGATTCAATGATCATTCAGTCTGCTATAATGAATCTATAAACACATATAAAACTTCCAAGGGTGTATTTTACACTCTGAAGATGTTATGCACATGTCATATAAATTTTATATTTACTTCATATTTATTGAGTATTAATTGAAACATTTGTAAGAGATGATGATTAATTTACTGTTAAAAATAAACAAGTATTAACTTCTCAATCTCCATTTTCTTTTTCTTCTTTCATATAAATATAAACATAAAATATGTTTATACACACACACACACACACACACACACATATATATATATATATATATATATATATATATATACACATATATATATAGATAGATAGATATACATTCACATATATACATACACACAGATACACACACATACATACATCAAATGAGGATAAAATTCACGTTAATGATAATTATCACGCAGTCAGGATGGACATAAGCAATTTACATATTAAGTTAATAATTGTATATATATATATACGTTAATACTAGTGGCTAATTGCGATTAGACACAGAGATTCTATGTATGTCGCTGATATTTCCAGCAAACAGGCGTGTACCATTGCCAATACTAAGAAAGGCGAAAATTACGTGATCTCGTAATCCTTGCAGCGGCGACGGTGGTGAATGCATATGGTGAGTAACGTAGAAACGGTGCATATATGCACCGCAAAGCCACATAAGAGATTAAGTTCTCTCATGGTATCTCTCGTAGAGTACCGTGATTTAACACAACATACACTTTTAAGTGCTGTGATATATATATATATATATATATATATATATATATATATATATATATATATACATATATATATATATACATACATACATACTTATGATTACACGAAATGAAGTATATATCTGATGTATTATATAATTTATAAATCTTGCAATGGATACATCTTATAATTATATATATTTGAAATCATTGGCCATAGTCACAGTTGAAATAATGTATATTAATTGAGTATTTACAAATTTCACAGCTTTGATTAATTCTGCTTTGCTGTAATTGTAAACATCTTAATCTGTTAATTAGGTTTGTGTAATTATATCGTATTTTGTCATTAGCGTACTGTGAATAATATGTCCGATAGCGTATTCTTGTTTACCTGTAAATATTCCGATGTTATATTACAAAATGCAATTTTCTTCAATGTAATGTGGCGATAGGATATTATAATTTTCTATTATCGCTTCCAGGGTTATACAATATCTAGTCTATTTTATAGACTTAGTAAACAAGAGAACTCAAGGAAATATTAATTAAATTTCTTAAATGCATCTAACATGCATTATTCACGCATATGCGTACATTTACATCAGCATAGATACATAAACACAGAAATATTCATGCATGTATACTTCGGCGTTGTTTAGCTCCTGGTCAATACTGGTGGAATAGACATATATCAAAATCATTTATATTGTTGTAGATCAGCATATACTTGTGAGGGGCTAATAGAAGATTATCTTAACTAAAGTTTCCTCCCATAAAGTACGAAGATAATTCTCTTTTGAGGGATTTCTTCCGTCTATAGCTGATCAAATAACCACGTACACGTACCTTCACAAATATGTTTGTATTTGGACTGGTAGACATTCCTGTCTAACAAATTGTCGTAAAACAGAACGAGTGCATATTCTATTATAATATATATAATCATCTATTGAAAACATATCTTGTTGTCCATTACACAGGTATACGTAGTGTATCTCATATGAATGGTATTCTTCTGGCCTAAAATTATATTTACAGTAAAATTTAGAAAAACATTTTAGCATAAACAGAAAGGGTGATTAATTAATAAAACTTTCTGCTCCCGAATTTCGGTTGATTGATAGTTTATACAGACAAGAATTTGTGTAAGCACAGAAGTTTTTTTTTTTTTTATCATAGCATGTATCATGATACAGACAAGACGAATTGGAAAGTATAACAAGATCAGGATTGGAGGAAATAATAACGGTCACTTTGGCTATTAAATGTGTGTTGTTAGTGAAATTAATGAGAACACACAAATCGATTAATAGTTAGCTTAATATCGAAGTTCACGGTAAACATCGTCTTTCAATCTTCTGTAATTGTTTACTAATTGGTAATTAAAATACTCACACACGCGAAAAATAATTAAGACATATGTATACACTATATACGCATAAGTAAATATATATATATATATATATATATATATATATATAACTCATGAATCACACATACACACAGACACGTGTGTGTGTGTGATCATTGAAAGTATTTCTCTGAAGAAGGAACTGGTTTCTAGCAAAAATACAGAGCTCCATCATTGGAAGGTAGATAACGAAAATAATTTCATATTTTAAAACCGAGAAAAGACTTACATAGTTTTGTAGTTTACAGTGTTACTGATAGAGATTGCATTCGTAATGTGAAGATCAGTTGGCTGATTTCTTTTCCTTAAAATCCAAGCTTAACGTAACTGACACTTGGGCATTTACTTACAGAAAGAAGTGCTCCAATTACTATTAGTATGAATATACTATCATAGTTCGGATATAGAAACTGGAAATTTCGAAGCACTTCCTCATAGTTTCTCTTTGAGTTTTTGAAACAGATAAATTAATAGGACAATGTATGTACGTACGTACGTATGTATGTATGTATGTATGTATGTATGTATGTATGTATGTATGTATGTATGTATACATATATGTATGTATGTATCTATGTATCTATGTATGTATCTATGTATGTATGAATGTATGTATGTGTGTATGTATGTATATATGAGTGAGCGGTATTTGAATTCACAACGTAAAGGTGGAAGAAATGCCGCTCACAGTTTTGTCCTACTCGGTAATAATTCTGTAAGATCGCCGTCTAAGTGCTCCTCAGTAATACATTGCTATGCCTAAATGTATGTATGCATAAAGCTATATGGTAGTATATATATATATATATATATATATATATATATATATATATATATATATATATATATAACAATTTAATAAATAAAGCATATGCATACATACATATATGTACATACCTACATCTATATGTATATATACATGCATATATGGGTGGAGGACACCACAAAAAACGTAGAACACAACGAGAAATGAAAACATAAAAACAAAACATGGAAACGGACTTTTTTAACGACAAAAAAAACAGAGTACAAGACATACAACACAAGAAACATTCCCCTTCTTCGGCTGCCCTTGTTTCGACTTATTGCGTGTTTCGAAGGTAAGGGCAGGACAAGACTTTTTGAAACAGTTCTTCCCCCAAAGCAAATTAAATAAAATTTGGGAATTTTTTGCGGAGGGGTAAAAAAGTGACAAGAACAGGACAGTAAAAACATACAAAGACGGGACAAGGAGAAACAAACGATAAGGGCCTTTTAAGACTGGACGGTGGAAAAATTCATTTGAACGCATTGAGAAAACGGCTTACGAAAACAGGAGAAGAAGCTGTATATATATATATATATATATATATATATATATTAACTAGTAGAAGAGATCTGTGGATGATTACAGTCGCCCATGTTAAGTGTGACATAACTAGCTATGCGTATCTATACTACTGTTTCAATATTGTTAATTTCTGCTGGTAGAGCGGCTTACCACCTACTTTCTAATGTCTACATCATGCTCAGTATCTTTTAACTTGTAGGAATGCACATAAATCATTAAAATATAGTAGATAGATTTATAGAAGAAGATGTCTGGGAAGCTATGTATATGTGCGTATATATCTACCTGCCTGCCTTCCAGCTACCTACATATGTATGTATATTCTTCTCTTTCTCTTCCTAATTTATAGTAAATTGTGACCGACCACCTACTCGCTAGCAAAGTTAAATCATTGAAGGAATTTTATAGTCCCGGATATCGTGAAAACTTTAGCGTATCAATTAAGGATTTGCTTTCTCTCCTCAATTTTGCAAGTCCAACAATACTTTGCTCCAGACGGGTTGGTATGTATCATGTTGCTCCATATGTATGTATTATGTATGTATGTATATATGCATATATGTACGTATGCAGGTAGGTATGTATGTAAGTAGTTAAGTAGGTAGATGTGTATGTAAGTATGTATCTATGCATACATTCTCATACATATAGTTGCATATTTAGATATGGTCATATATATTTAAATGATAAACTTCTGGAAAGTTTTACAGATGTTTAAAGTTCCAGTGATGGACTGGATCTGAAGTCATCGAATTAGTTTCTCCGTTCTGGTTTTCAGAAGCCTGAATCCTCAAGAGTGGTATTTAGACAGTGTGTTACATATCCCAGGGTCCTAATAATTGCAGGTGTAAACCCGAAATTGTAATCCGGATAGAGTACCTGTAGACGTCTTTGTAGTTACTCTAGAGTTCAGCATAGGTATTCTCTTTTTCACTGATCTTCAGATTTATGTCAACATCCGCTGGGCAGCTAATTTCCACCACTGTGCACTGTTTCTCTTCTTCATCCAAAAATCATTATATCAGGTCTTTTGTACCTACATTCTATTCAGGTATTCACTGGTACATTCCACCGGTATTCCTTTTTATTATGCGTGGTTATGGCTTCTACCATACTCTTGGTTCTTGTTTCTTTGTCCTCGGAATTATCCTTACGGCGGATTTCATTATAGAGTGTCCTAGCTACAATATTATGTATGCATGTATGTATCTCTTTATTTATCTATCTTCCTACCTATCTACCTACAAACACGCCCGAGTCCACACAGCCAACCACATACAAACACGCGTACACACACAAACTCACACCTATATTTATTTATACGTACCTATGCGTTTACGTTAATATATGTAGTTAAAATTTCATAATAAATTATTTACTTTCTATATTTTCGTTTGGGGTCTGTGAATTTGTGTCAGTTCTTTGAAGATATATAAATATTTAAAAAATTTCTAATATTTACAGTTCAGAAAATACCGCAAATTATATGTTTCTTTTGTAATTAGACATCAAATGTAAGATCTTTAAACAACAATTATCAAATTAAAAGCAAGCCTTTCACAAAGCAATTTAATAAATGGTTTAATAAGAAATAAAGATCCGCAAGATATTGCGTAGTATTTCATTCCATAAAAACTTAAAAGCAATTAAAGTAAAATAAACTTATAACCGAGTTAATAATTTGGTCTAACTACTTGTTTGGAACACTTGAAATGAAACTTTGTATGAAAGCAAATTTTACCTGAAAAACCTATCATTAATGCATTAATATCTAACTTTGACCTTTTAAATCTTTTTTGATAGTTCCTCTTTAAAAACAGTAGCTATATCCATTTAAGCTTTAACTTACTAATCATCCAATGGAAATTAAATTTGGAAGTAGCTAAGTAATAACATAAGCTTTATAAGTTAATTGTTTTCTCTGAAGAAAACTAAAAATATTGATTTTTTTAAAGCAAACGCAACTGTTTGTCTATTTGCTTAGAAACATAGTCTTATTTGAATCAGTCAAAAATATTCGATTTGCCTCGGTAGCTTAGAGAGAAAATGGAAGTTGCTGTTCATATATGAATCGTTCTGATTTGGTAGCATTTTGTTCTGAATTACCATTATCCTTCGCTAAATTCGCAGTCATGTCTCTACAGCAATGAAATCTTTATGTCCATCGAAGCAGCAAAGTCTCCATCTATAACTTTTTGTGGAATTTCATGTTTGGGAGATATCCCCATATTATACTTCGTAACAAAATCCAATAGACATTTTTGTGTACTAATGTTAAATCTACACCAGTCATTGACATATTTCCAGCTAATGGGAGACAGAGAGGAAATGAGAGTGAGACAGATACAGAGACACCTAAACAGAGATAGAGGCAGAAATAAGCACACCAAGTGGCAAAAATAGAGTAAGAGTAAGTGATGAGAGAGTTGAGGTAAAAATGAACTATTTCAAACAACGCCTCTGGCGTCCACTTAATTTGTGTTCATTTGATTTTCGAAATTTAGTGTGAACGTACAATTTCAGTTTTTAAGAATTATGGGTCAATTATAGTTGCAGTAATATCTTAAAATGCTAAAATTGCAACATTTGATGTAAACACTTGCAATAAACTCATTGAATTATCTTCAATAATTCGAATTTCTAGCTTTACGAATAAACTGATTTAGAGACATTAACAGTATTTGGCAGAATATAACTTGACGTCATTTACTCCAAATAGTGTCTCAAAAGAATTCATACCTAGAAGAAAGATATTAATTTAAATGACAAGGGTCTCAGATGACGCCGCATGAGTTACCATTGGTGATCTTAATTTTTGTCTCATTTACGCTATGAGAAACCACTTTATATGATAGTGTATTAATAAATATGCTTTGATTGATAAAAAAAAACGCTACTTGTTAAAATAATTTGTTCGATGCACTCTATTTTCTTGCACGAAGAAATATCACTGAAATATCCTACTAGCTTTAGACAGCAGAAATTTCATTTTGAACAATTGCTGGAAAAAAAGCTCATGTTCTTGTAAAAGTATGTTATGTGATGTACGTCAGAACTAATTTCGCAATAAAATATCATGGGAATAAGCAGCAAATCACACATATTTTGTTACCATTTTAAATAAATATACGTAGGGGAGGTATATTTCTTGTCCGAATTGTTGGCATACAAGTATTAGTATTGAACCATTTTTCAGCGCTCACAAATATGCATCCACATATATTACATACATGTATATGTATATATATATATATATATATATATATATATATATATTATATATAATATATATATATATATATATATATATATATATTATATATATATATATATATATATATATATATATATATATTATATATATATATATATACATATTACATACGTTTCAGAAATAGACAAAAAGCGTTAGATTCACTTCAGCATTTAAATTTAATTTGCCAAAATATTTTCGTCGCTTTGAAACCGCGATCTGTTCACCGACGAAATTCCGTGCTGCATTAGTGATCAGTTTCAAAGCGACAAAGATATTTTGGCAAATTAAAAGTAAATGTTGAAGGGAATCTAACGGTTTTTGTGTGTTTCTTAATTGGTTTACAAACATCTTCCACGCTGCAATTTCGTTCGTTTCAGCATACGATCTCAGACCAGGTCACTTGCTAGGTAAGTACATCTCCGTAATATATATATATATATATATATATATATATATATATATATGTATATGAAAGAATGGAGTTGAACGACTAGTTAACACATATCCTTTATTCTCGACATATGTTTCGAAGGCTGCATATTCCTAATTCCGAAGGAATAAGGAGTACATTATGCAGATTTGTCATCAGGAAAATCAAGGAACTTATGTCGACATCAAAATGCACAAAACACTTTCAGCTGACCGCTCTCAAAGAGCCCATGGCGATAATGAGTGTCTCTTTATAATGAGTGACGTCAGAGTGGCTGAATGTAGAAGAATCTAGAAGTTTCTAAAGGTTCAAGAGTTCAAACGAAGTAGGAGGAGGGAGGCATAAGAATAGTAAGGTGAGAGAGTGCAGGTCAAAAGAATGGTGGGTTTAAATGATTTCTTTTGTGAATGAGTGCCTGTGTGTGTGACTGTATATAACTGTCTTAATGTGTGTATGTGTGTGTCTGAATGCGTGATTGTGTTTGTGGATGGGTAGATGTCAGAAGACTGACAGCTGTGAGGTGAAAGATCTGTGTCTGTGTGTTCGATTATGTTTACTGTGAGAAAGGAAAGTAGATAAACACACACATTTCCGCACGAAGACACGTATTCTATGCCCTAGGGACGTAGCTTTAACCGTGTTTTTCTGATGTGAATTTGCTACCCAGTTATCGGTTATCTTTCGAATTATCCTTAATAAGATAATTCATTCAATTACTCAAATATGTATATTTATATATATGTGTATATATATATATATTTTTTATATATATATATATGTATATATATAAATATAGATATTATGTATGTATGTATATATATTCCTTTATTTATATATTATTTTACACGTTTCAACCATTTGACTGCAGCTATGCTTGAACAACACCTTAAAGGGTTTTAGTCGAAGAAATGGAACTCAGGACTTATTCTTTGTAAGCCTAGTACTTATTCTATCTGCTTCTTATCCCGAAATGTTAAGTTACAGTGACATATATACACCGACATATGTTGTCAAGTGATGGGTGGTGGGACAAACACAGACACACAGTCACGCACACATATATTTATAGACACATATATAAACACACATACATATAATTATATCATATTGATGTACTGATACATATATACTTATATGTACATCTATGTGTATCTTTCAATCATTAGCTGCAACCCTATGAATTACAATACTTTTGATTATACACACTCCTACAATGCAAATATATTATTACAAGTTTAGCAGTCATATTTGCATTTTAGAATCGTTAGTGAACTTATTTATACACGTTTGAATTAAATTTAACACAAGGGATCGGATTTGTACTATTTAATTACAGTCTATGTAATCATTAATCTTGCAAGATTTGACATCCAGAATGAATTCTTCCGGCTTCATTGAGTAATTGAATCTATTTGAAATATAATAGTAATAATCTTCAGCATGTCACACAATTCCAATCAAGTGGAATATATTTACATATTTATTGGGCTTATAATTCGGTGCTCATGGAAATTAAAAATAGTAATATTTACATGATACTAGAGAAACGAATGGAAAACTTTCTGCAGTGTCAATTAATTACTCCATAGAATTTAGTGTGTTCAATCTACGCATTACGTGCACGATACTTAACGAAAGATGTTGACTTTATTATCTGGAAGGAAAGTTGAAAGAATAGGTCTTACCATTACAAGATATATATATGTACATATATATGCATATGCATTATGTGTATATATATTTATTCATGTATATATATTTATTCATGTATATATATATATATATATATATATATTATATATATATATATATATATATATATATATAATATATATATATATATATATGTATACATATGTGATTGTGTATGTGTGTGCGTGTTTCTATGTAAGTACAGTAATAGAGATGTATACACGATTTAATAATACGTATGTTATTATACATTCATAAATATTTGTCCTGTTATAGCTAATTCCCAGAAGTTTCAAAATCGCATATGTTAATGTAGCAATCCGGTGATACATTGAATATGTAAATATTAAGCATTTACGGCCGACTCGACTTAGGATTTCTAAGCAGAATATCAGTTCTTCATTCGCGCACCAAATACTTCAGCTATATCTACCCAATTACAGTCCTGAACAAGTTTTCAATGAAGCATACTACACACTGACACCTGTTTTTTAATCAACCATGCGTCTCCCATTAGAGAGATTCGGGAACAGTCCCTAAATGCCTTCCTATGTTTGTTACTTATTCGTAAATTATGCTAATCCATTAGAAAGCTCTATATATTACCTGTAGCATTATCTATAGCAGAATCGTTACAGCGCTAGGCAAAATGCCTTGCGAAATTAATTTAAGGCCTCCACGATGCGATTTCAAATCCTAATCGGTGCATTTGTTTATTTTTAAGAATTCATAAAATGAAATTCTGTATAATATTCAACTAATCTTTCATATTACAGTAGACCCAAACATACTCGCTCGATTGATGACGCGGCACATCATTTGGAGTACACTCCCATCACATCAATGCTATCAGAATGTGACAAACTATAGAGTAACTAATAGAAATAAGCAAATACATTTCATCTCATAATTCATTCACACATATACAGCCACTCATATACAAACTCACAAGTACATACACGAAGACATCCTCTCACTCTCCCTCTTGCTGTATATTTAATCCGAAGAAGCAATAAATGCACATGTAAGATGTAAAATTTCATGGAACTACTGAAACAGTAGAATTTCTGATTATAACTTGTGATAAATATAAATGATGTTTTCTCGAAACGAGTAAAAAATATTTTTCAAATTTGCCTCACGGAAGTTTGTCAAACTCCATTCTTCACTTGACTTGTGGACGTAATCCCGTTTTAACACAACCACCTAGATTTAGTTTGACATTGTGGTGGTCGAAAATGTTCACATCAGGGTTGATGTCAACAACCACTACACTTCGACGCTTGGCAAATGCCTATATACATAGTATTACATATTGCCCATCCTTCTGTGAGTAGGAGAGGAAAATAACTAATTGTACGAACATAAATATAGTTCTGGGGTCGATACGATATATACAGTCTGTTTCAGATCATATCTTATTATTCCAGCCGCAAAATGTCTAAAAGCAGTACATGAATTAAATATATGAATTATCTTGAAGATATATACAAGTTATTTTCATCGAAAGGCTGTAAGGTTAAAAATATTTGAATATGAAGATGTACAGGGCATGGAAAGAATAAATTCTAAAAAGAAAAAAACCGAGACGTTTGGAAGACGTTACGCAAATTTCCGCCACCCAAACAATGAAGTATAATGTTTTACATCTTATTCAGTGAAATTATGTAGTAAAGGTGCACTGAATATTATAAGCTGCTTGTATATATTTCTGAAATTCAAGATTTATGATGGAAGATGCGTTTATATGAGGTGAGAACGGAGAAATTTGATACTTTAATGTATTTCATTCGTAGTTTCCTTGCCAATCTATAATACAAACGTACTAATATTTGTCCTGCTGTCATGAACAATAGAAAAAGTTAAAAATAAAATGAGCTACGGGATAGAAAAGTTAACTGCTTCTTTTCAACTTGTGCCAGGAGATATAACTAAACGCAATCGAATATAAAGAGGTAGGAGATATTAAAATAATGTCTACATTTTTTGCCAACAACTTAGTTTCAGTTCACATTCTTTTGTTTTCTTTCTTTTTTCTTTTACTTTTTTTTTTGTTTTTAGGAGATGTAATATATAAAAATAACCATAGCTTAACCTTCAAAGTGGAATATTGGTAAAAAAATTCTGTCTGGTCACAGATGTCACAGGTGTGAAACTCATGCTAAATATGGAAATCTATATACCTATTATGTCATGTCCAATATGAGTATAGATATTTGGTGATATTTATACGTATATATATAAATATGTGTGTGTGTATGTGTGTTGTATGTGAGGTATGTGAGCGTGTGTAAAGTTTTATTGATTTCTATCCGCGTATTTTTGTGATATTTTATAGTACTGCACGATATAAAAATGTCAATAAGATATATTTCATGTTCCTTGCTAATATTCATTGATGGATTACTCCTGGTTATGTTTTATAACAACCATATTTTGGACGGACAATAAAATGTTATATAATATTAAATCAACGTATATACTGGACAAAGAACGCTGCAACAAAATCAACGGAACGTAGATATGAAAGTAAATAGCTATTTTCCAATATTTGAAATAACATTTTAGTAAATATATATAAACATTCAATAATAAACAGCAATATAGTTAAATAATCAAGTATAATATTTGGTAAATAAGCTAAGATAATATGTGACGCTCGTTTGTATTTTTATATATGCGACAACATCTTAAACGTCATTGGCTATGCAGTCAACACTGTCTTCAGAACTAGAACTAAGAGAAACCTGGCATAGTTATGTAAATGACGAAAACGACGAATTGTGTTTAGATATTACCAACCAGTATCAAAACAAATAAAACAAACGGAATCAATATGAGTCTTAAAGAAAGTGCCATTGATTAACAGTATGAGTATTAATGCGACAAACTTGAAACAATTCGTTATCTTTAAATAATTGGTCGACATGATTACATCTGATGGAATGACAAACGAAGAAATTAAGTCAACTGAAATCAATAAGTGTGTATGTGAAATCTGCATTTTTTCAACATCAAACAAACATATTTACTAAGAAAAAAGAAAGTATATCAATAAGAATGCGGAAAAAAGTCGGAGTGTCATACACGAAACCCTTCATTATACATGTTGACATGGAACAGCAATAGGGATATCTAAATGTTTCGTAGAAGGAATGGTTCAGTAGAGAATAAAGCTGAGTATGTCCAATGAATGCAGGGAAAAATCAGAAACAAAGGCTCTGCAGCATTGTTTGAATAGCGTTAGATGAGAGACAAAGTTCATTGAGTGCTATATGGAAGGATATAGCCATGAAAACGTGATGAACACGTAAAATGAAAAGAAGTACCCATAAAACATAAAGAAAGAATGTGGTGGTGGTATTAGAAGCAGGCCTTCAAAAGACTTTCAGAAATGTATGGAGTTGCGTAAGGTTTCAAGCGGTGAAATGGCTGATGGGGCACCTAAAAATATCCGTCTGCACTTAGCACACTAGAAGAGGAATATATATATATATATGTAAACAAGGGTCAAAAGAGTACCAGCATTGCTAGAAACAACAATCAAAGATGACTCAATTGGCCACAAAAAGCTCTATCTCAATAGAAATAACGGAAGCGAGAAAGCTACATACCGTAGTGAGACAAGCTCGCAAGTGAGGAGTGGATATTTCCATATCACAAAATTTCGAACTCTGATACATTTCATTGTGCCTAGGCGGGTAGGGACTGTATGATCCACTGAAAATATATTGGTGAATTAACATTCACGTGACATATATATTAATGAATTAAGAAATAACTTACATGTTGCAAAAGTTGTCTTTTTGAAAATGTTGCAGTAGCCTTCTCCGTCCAATACCAGATCGTTTGCCGATATATATATATATATATATATATATATACATTCTTTTTTTCTTTTTTACTTGTTTCAGTCATTTGACTGCGGCCATGCTGGAGCACCGCCTTTAGTCGAGCAACTCGACCCCGGGACATATTCTTTTTGTAAGCCCAGTACTTATTCTATCGGGCTCTTTTTGCCGAACCGCTAAATGACAGGGACGTAAAAACACCAGCATCGGTTGTCAAGTAAACACAGACACACAAACACACACACACACATATATACATATACATATATACGACAGGCTTCGTTCAGTTTCCGTCTACCAAATCCACTCACAAGGCATTGGTTGGCCCGGGGCTATAGCAGAAGACACTTGTCCAAGATGTCACGCAGTGGAACTGAACCCGGAACCATGAGGTTGGTTAGCAAGCTAGTTACCACACAGCCACTCTTGCGCCTATATATATATATATATATATATACATATATCGGCAAACAATCTGGTATTGGACGGAGAAGGCTACTGCAACATTTTATCTTCTGCTGTCTTCAAGCAGAGGATGAGGTTATACTGGAGAACTGTCTATCAATATGTTTGTGTTACATTTCTCTACAGCTTCTGGTGAAGTAGTGAGTTGGAGGGACCCACGTTACTTTATGACTCTTATCACGATGTGGATTCAACTGGTGTCTCAGATAAAAATTGTCCAGACTGTTTTTGAATAACTGCAATATTACACACCACAAATCTTTAAGGTTATTTTGCAAAATGTTAAATAGCTGTGGACCCTTGAAATCTAAAATGGAGAAGATGAGAACATTTGTACTATGCAGTGCATTCCTTTTCGGTGGATGATATAACTTTCAATTCCATAGTTAGGAACAAGACATTCTGGGATATTCCATATATCTGTCACTGTCTATCTATCACGCCTTTTCTTTAGAATGTAGAGCTTCAGATCCTTTAGCTTCCCCCAGTAGTTCATCTATTAGCGCTGGATTGCCATATATTCTGCCACTAGTTTGATGCCGTGTGATGACAAGTTTTGGAAGCAGTAATCTAGAGGAGTGAGAACTGTTGTTCCCTATAGGACCATCCTTTACCCAAGTTCTGAATAATCCCAGAGCCCATCCAGCTTCTCGTCTGCACTATATTGCCATTTTGGTACTATGAATATGCAATGGTGCATCATTACTCAAGTAGATAGCTAGGTCACCCACTGATTTTGAGATTTATCTACTCACGGGTCCTGTGTCTTCCCATTGCAATCTGTTTAAGGGCCGATAGTGGAGTGCTTCAAAACTCTCAGCATCGAAATGCATGCTATTTTCATCAAGCTTGCTTCTTTGCATATTTCCCAATGAAGCGATGAAAAACTTTGAAATTGTTTATTTTGTACTTCACTTATCCTCTTGGGGTCAAAACGTCAACCTATCTTCTAGTGCCGGGAGGCAGGTACTTTCGCAAACTCGTGAATGGCTCATTGGCATGAATCGGTTTTTCCTACGTGAGTTTCACTTTTGTTGTTGATTGGAAGACTGCATTCCAGTTGGATACCTATTTAATTTTATTTAATAGATTATGTTACAGGGAACTAAATTATTTAGGTTGCTATGTGATAATGAAATAGAGTGTTTTCTGATGATCTGCTGTTCTTAAGTAACCAATTCCACTAAAACCTCATATGCATTAATCTCAAATAAACACTATGAGGAAATGTACGTTGGAATAAATTATATAAACTTGCGATTTTCGCAATTTCAACAACATATATACCGATACTATTATATATACATGCACACACACACACACACACAAATATATATATATATATATATATCACTTTTATGATTATCTCAATACATTGTCTGGATTTTCTATATAACTGAGATGCTATAATTTACGTTTCATAAACGAATACATGTACAATATGATCTAAGATATGAAACAAAATGTTGATGGGTGTATATGCATACTTCAAGAGTTATTGTTCATTCACAAGAACGCCAAGACAATCGGTGCACTTCATAAAGCACAGCTTAGTATTAACCTGTTTTTATGTCCTTCTTCCATTTAAAACTCAAGTCATTTATGACCGCTTGTGGGAAGTTATACAGCCTCGTTGCTCTAACTTTTCC
The DNA here is from genome assembly GCF_006345805.1 of Octopus sinensis. Lineage (NCBI taxonomy): Eukaryota > Metazoa > Mollusca > Cephalopoda > Octopoda > Octopodidae > Octopus > Octopus sinensis. Next base: position 7,701,829 of record NC_042997.1, on the reverse strand, counting down.
CCTGAGTATTCACTGACAGACCTTGAAATAGCAGTACAGGATGCTCTCAGGTAGGCCTTCTCCAACTGTCATTTTCCCCTACTTTTTAGAACTTATATACATATACTTCTGAAATTCACACTTATACTTCAACACTTACTCGTATAATAATAATTCAAATGTCAACACATTGGATCAGCAAACCTATCACTAGTTTTATTACACTTCTGTAATGTATACTTTTGTAGCCATTAAGATAGAAGTATGCATAGTAAATAATGAATCAGTCTATTCTTTTAACTGCGATTATTAACCAACATTTGAACTTCTGATATGTACAGGCACACATGTACTGAGCCAAGTTTCTGGGTTCTTACAGCTGAGTTTCTATATAGCTATATTTTTTTAATCCTTTTCTTTTATTCACATGCGACGTTGTGTTGCAATGCTGGAACAACACCTTTGCAATTGGTAATGTTACTATAGGAGTTGGAATACTTACGGGACATTGGTATGTTTGGAATCTCTCAAAGAGCTTCCAGGCTCTTCTTGAATGTATACACATCCGAATCAGATAAAAAATAATTTCAATGCTGTGAACATTGAAACCTAAGCTATTGTTTTTTGTGAAATTTGACGGAAGAGTGAAAACCTTAAGATTATACAGTAAAAAACGCTTCAGGATTGGTATAGTTCTAATTACATAATTTGGGGTTTAACCCTTAAAGTATATACTATGTATTAATCGATTCATATTTTTTCTATCGTACACTCCGCGAGCAGCTGATTTTATCATGTGCGGTAAGTCTCAGATTCTTAGCTCTTACATAAAGAGGTGTCCTTAGTCACGAAATAGAATCTACCTCTGCTGCTTAATACTATTTTCGACCACATGAGTCGGTATTCTGGCAGCTAGCTGGGGATGGGTGTTTTCCAACTTAGCAGTACGATTTTCTGCTCTATCTTAAAGCATACTCTGAATGACCATCTCGCTCCTCTTTATCACGTTACGAAAACCAGTTACAATGTGTTCCGGTTCTTTGATTTCTTAGTGGAGTTTACGATATCTGGAACTGTACGCTCTTTCTTTTCGTACGAGGCAATATAATTTGCATCACGTTCATTTCATGAGATATTTGCTCTTTTCAATCAGACTATTTCTTAATCGTGTCTACGTTGGTTGATAGCATTGTACTCTTTAGAATAAATTGTAAAGATATTACACTACGCACCTTGAAGTATTCTATGCCTGGCAATTTGCAATTCATATTTCAGTTATGAATAGTTATACAGCTAAATTGACATTATAATGCAGAAAGAGAGTTGTTGCAGTCGTAAATCGGACGCGTTCTCGTATTTGTATTGAGATGATACCTCATCTAAATACAGACTATGGGTGCTATGGAATTATATTGCAAATGAAATCCTCTTAACGCCAGTTGTATAATAATGTTCTCCTGATAGTTTGTATTGCATATTGTAATACTTCTTTAAACAGTTTAAGACAATACTTGTGACGGGATAATAATTATACCTATATATGATGTTTCGCAGATTTTGTTTGTTCTTTATTGTGGTATATGTCAAGTTCTGATTGCAGAGGATTTTTATTCTGCACACTGACGTTATGTTAATGTGTCATGGTCAAATATTTTAGGGATGGGGAAAACAATCATATCGACCCAGTACTTGACTGGTACTTAATTTATCGACCCCGAAAGTATGAAAGGCAATGTCGAGCTCGGTGGAATTCGAACTCAGAACGAAATGACGGACGTATAGGTGTTTAGAAAATATAACATGGCTCCATGTATATGTTCAAAACTTATATTTATCTGTTTTAGAAATGATAACGTTGTAATCGCCATATTTTCTTCATATAATATTTCCCTACAAATGTTATGTAGTACAAATCTGGATGGCTAGTTCGATGTGTAATTCAAAAGCTGTGTACATACGGAGTACAATGCGTTCCCTCTTTCATACATTGATTATTCAGCAACGGAAACAGTGTAATTAATGATACATACATGCGTACATGCATATCTACATACATCCATATTGTATATACACATGCGTATACATACATATATATGTACATACATATATGCATATACATAAACCACACACATACACACGCATATACAATTTTACAAACTGTTATTCAGTTTTTCGTAACCGTTCATCATATATGTGTATCAATAAAGTTATATATTATGTATCACGAAGCATTGGCGCAAAGCAGTGTTTCGGTATGAGCATAATTTAGGTTAGTTGAAATATGTTTGTCCCATACTTCGACTACTAAAGGCAAACACACAGCAATTACCGTGGAGAAAAGAATCTCTCTTATGGTAAGAAGGTTTGAAAGCACCTAGTTCGTTCGGTATCGCTATCTGTCCGGAATCTCAGACATTGATGTTTCCAGTTTTCTTACTCTTGTCAAAGAGATCTACCTCAGAGAAGCAACTCTGAACGAACTAAATAAACCTTGTAGCTTTATATATAATTCAGAGAATACGTTGACTGATTTGCGCTAGCAGTTCGCCCGATTGAGATACAAAACGAAGCATTGACGAAAAGAAGTATTTAGGTATGAGCATCTTTTTACCATAAGAGAGATTTGTTTCTCCATGGTAACTGCCTTTAGTAGTTGAAATATATGACAAATATATTTCAAGTAACCTAAATTGTGATCATATATTGTGTGTCTATGTGTGTATGCATGAATACATTCACATACTTATGTGTATGTGTGCGTGTTTCTGTCTGTGTATGTGTGTGTTTATGTATCATGTTTGTTATTTGTGGACAAATATTTTGTAATAAATGTAAACGACTTCTGAGTATAACATAAGCATTGATTGAATTCCTCTGAGCCGAATTTAAAACCAGATGCAAAGTTTGACAATACACTTTCGCGGATACCCTATATAAAGTGACAATATTTTTACCACTTACATATAAGCTTATATGCGCAGTAGTTAAGACCTACTTAACCACACGTATAAAGACGAAAAAGACAAGCAAATGAGACTGAGCCAAATTCATCCCTGTTTGAAACACAAAAGCGTTCGAAATATTAGAAATATAGTTACTTGTTTCCAATAGAAGAATATTCTCCAAAGTGCTTGCTGCTGTGAATATATCGTAATAGCATGTTTCTATACAATGGTGTGGATTAGTACAAGCATTTGTTTGATGCATAGGTTTCATGTATGTACTTTGATGCGCGTGTGTATTGTATTCCGTTGCAAATAAAATACCTGATCTTCTGCAAATGCGCAGGGCCTTTAAGGCTCATAAATATTTTGTTGACATTTATCACTTTTGTTATGCAATCCATTTGGGGATTATGCCTTATGATAGTGCTTCCCTTTTTCCTAAGAATCTATATCCAGTTATGTTTTATTTCCACGTGTTTCAAAGATTATAATTCCGATGAAGCTGAATATATATTTGAAATAGCTGGATAATAAACTCTAACGTATAGCGCCATATAACTGCCAGCTTTTTATTGTAATTCTTTTCACTACATTAGCATTCAATAATATCAAAGAAACAGGTTATACTACGCTATTCTTTTATTTCATGATTTTTTAGAAGTAACAGAATTCATTTGAATAAATGTGTGTGTTTGTATATAATGCATTAACTATATTTTTAATATATTTTGTTTATTAGGATCAATGGATTGAAGAATCGATAAGACTATATACAATGCGTTTCATATTTTGCGGTTCAAATCTCTTCATAGACGACGTACCTTGTCGATAAAACAAGATCCAGAGTAATTCAGGGATTAATCGACACTGAAGAATCTAATGTCTGTTTTGATACTATGCCTTTGATGTTTCTGTAATTTTGTGTAACATAACAATTAGGTGATGCAGTTCACATGCCCGTGTGGCATACAGTACCAAATGCTATACCTTCACATTTTCAATTCGATTCAAAGTAGATCACTCAAATATATTCTAAAATTCTCTAGCTTGGTGAATTGTACGAAGAGGTACAGTAGAAATGCATTTCGCATCCACCTGGTCACGCACCACTGGATTTTGTATGATGAGAATATTTGAGAGATAAACGTTACTGTACAATACTGGGCTCAGCCAACATAAGGGCAGTCGTAGAGGAAGAATGTGCATAAATACCGAATGAATTGTTTGTTATTGTAGCCTTTCCATTACTTCGTGTTAATGGTTCTGCCTGAAAGAAAGGAGTTCATAAAAAAGTAAATGCTTCCTGTAGATTCTATTAGATATTTTTAATTAAATATATATTGATAAACACTGATTTAAAAATCTTTCAATATGTATACAGTTGGTAAAATTACGTATGAATAATTGTGCATATATTTTATTAATATTTTGTAGGAGAATGATTCAAACGTGAAGAGCTTCGTTCGTTAGCACTTATCACTTAGGTACAGATCCAGGACTTGTGAATATATATATATATATACATATATATGTGTGTGTGTGTATATATATATTTATATACAGAACGAGTGAGAGAGATAATATACATATATTTGAATATATACATATGTATATACATTTATAAAGTCAACTATATATACACACACATTAATCCGGGCTCTATAACAACTCCATAAAAAAACCCCATTTAAATCGTCCTCGCCTATACCAGGGGCCACCTAAAACTTATAGTAATGATAAATTTCCTACCCCTGACCAGTCCAATGTAGCCAAATATTCTAAGACTAACAAACAAAATCTTATGGTTTGCACTGCCCTTCTCTCTCCAGTTTAAAACTTCACCTAAATTATTTTCTTAAATTCTGAAATCGAATTTTACGCAGCATAAATAGTATTGTATTTTTTATAAATCATCAGTAAAAATATCTTACTTCAACACTTCAAAACTTAGGATCCAGAATAGCCTCTCTAAATAAACGTAAACTCCAACTTCAGACTGCTACACACTCAAATTCTGATACTGCACCCCATATTAATCCAGACACCATGATCAGTAATAACCTTCCTCCGTTTACTAAATTCAAATTAGTATTCCAAAACCCTTTATACGAGACCGTACATTTTAATTCCAACACAACAACCCTATCTAATATTAACATAGATGGCATTACTAGTCCACCCCTACTACTAGCAGGCCGATCGGGTCTAATCTCAGGAAACCAGAAAAACCAACAGTGGAACAAAAATAACTAAACTATAATTTTCTCATTCCTAATTCATAACTGCTTGCGGGCTTTTGTTTGCGCAAAAATGTGATTTACAAAAGACGTGTAATGACACCAGGCAAATAAATACCAAGCAAAGGTCAACATTGGCAGAACTATAGATTTGAAGCGTTGTTATGGAGCTCATTTACGTTCCTTGAATAAGTGAAAATCTAAATTTTTGACTTCATATATAACCTCAAGTTTCAAAAGATACTATACACCCACTTGGCTCATATTAGGAAAAATTACCCCTCATGATACAAATATAGGTAAATGCAAACTATACATAAAAAATCACTAAATATCCTGAGCCTCGATAATTCCTCACAATTGAATGAATTTTCGGGTGCCACCAACTCTTGTAAAGATAGATTCCATTCAACTTTTATGCACTTTGATGATTATGAATAGATTTGAGGACAAGCTTCCACACGCAATGAAAAGTATTCTAAATACTTAAACTATATTACCCTCTTTTTACCTTCTACCTATTGAACCATAGGTAGCTTTATTTTACCACGTATTTAAACTTAAAGCGGGGTAAGGTTTCTAGAAAAGCAAAAGAGAGAATAAATACAGGTGAAACTGCCTGGGAGGGCGATATAGACGAGACCTGTTGAGTAATGATATTAAACGTCTCTCATCACAGTTACTTTATGGTTATAGTTATGTTTAAGCAGGATTTAAATTAAGTTTGGCACCAGCTATATTAATAGTACACTGACGTGTCAGTTATCACCCATGATAGACACATTCACACTTATATATAATATATATGCACACACACATGCGCGCTCTTGCACACAACACACATGCGTTCACTCATACATTACATACATACCCACATATTTATACAGCATCGAGTTTATGTTCATATATACGTATCTGATACCTATATATCTCATACATACGCAGAAAATTCAAATATGAACGTGGAAAGCATACATTCTAGTTTAGGGAAAATGACGTAATGGGCTTTCGCTCTTGTAACTGTTAACAGAAAGAAAAGGAAGTAGAAGTTGACCGGAAGATAATACCTAGACGAAAAATTTTGTGTTAGTGCTTAGACACACATATGCATACACAGATACACGCATACACACGCACATATATACATATATATATACACGCATATATACACACGCACTCACACACGCACATTCAAATATATGGGCATATACATACAACTAGATATACGCGCATAGGCTCACGTATGGACGAATATATATATATATATGTATAGAAACTATATATATATATATTCAGGTACATACGTGTATAGATACATAAATATACTTACATACTAGAGATAAATATGTGTACATATACGTACTTGGAGCAAGGGTCAGGCGTCTGTGCAAAGTTTGAGACACACACACAAACGTGTATAAGACGGTAGTTGATTTTATAAGTTCAGAATTGACAGTTATTCGGGTTACTAAAATATAAGTACTTCGAAGGAAGAAAACATGTAATCGAAGCTCTGTTATTTCAACTGTTTTTGTTTTCTCACATCGTCGCAGAATCACGGCTATAAGAGAAACTTCAGTTAGGATAAATGAAGGCGAGTTGACTTCGGTATCTAGGGATGTTATAGAAATTGAGAAATATCCACGGAAAGTTTCTTAAATATGCTTTTTATTTATTTTCCGTATTATGTTTCCTATATTCCTATAGTAGTGACTTTCAAATTACGAACATATAACAAATAGTTTGTTGTAGTTTAGTTTATGTGACATAAGTTTATCAAGATGCATTATTTGTTTCCCTTCTTTTGCCATTGTACTTTAAAAAAATAGATCTTATATGCATATTTACAAGTCATTAGATTAAGAACCTATTATGAGATATTCACTAAAAGCAATATTTAATTTACTGAGGATGATATAAATTGACTAAATTTATACGACTGGAATAACTGAATAATGGAACTGTTTGCTGAGTGTGATTAATATATAAAACCACCTCTTTCAATATTGTAATTATCAAGGTGTACATTTGGTAACTGGGCATTTCAAAAATTATTATCTTTGATAAAAGCATACACTACAAATTGAAATGTGTCCATGTTTAAAACGTAATCATATGATGCTAAAATAGTCCAGTTTTGGGAATAAGACTTATTCAGTTTCCTTCGTTACTGAATGTCGTATATGTTGCATGAAATTAATAGGGTTCTTTATGATTACTATGAATTGAAACTGCTAAAGTCTCTCTTCATTAATCATAATGAAATCTTAGCAGTATATACAATCATAAATCGAATATCAGTTAGCATTTCTACATGTATGCTTTTTTTTCTAAATTTACATTTCGACATGGTTCAAATTTTGGCACAAAGGCAACAATTCAGTGGGATGGGATGAGTCGATTATTTTGACCTCAGCTGATGTTTTCGATCTCGAAGTAATAAATGACAATCCGAATCGATGGCATTTGAACTCAGAACGTAATGTCACCAGAAATACCGCTAAACGCTTTTCCGCGGTGCGGAAGCAATTCTGTCAGCTTACTTACATTCGACTTACAACATAAAATAATGAATATATTACAGTAAAGCATTAAAGCGTATAATAAAACAAGCAAAGCTGGTAAAATCTAAATGGAAATTACCTGGAAGTTATAGAAGTAAACATCAACCGTAAACGTAATCTACTCTTTAAATATATATTCAAGCAAAGGTGTACTGGATTATGCACTTGAACACATCGTTGCTACTGTATTAAACTGCCGTATATCCAAACTTTGGCCAAATGCGATTCTTTGAATATTTATTTTTACTAGCAATTGCCGGTACTTTTTGTCAAACTATCGTATCTCGAGCTGCTTCAAATGGCAAGATATCAAAAAAATGTGGTAGAACGGTTTTGCTATGGAATGGTGAAACTATTTTTTCGTTTGCTGAGAAAGCATTTTTGAACTTACGACACTTTTCAATAATAGCAACAAAATGATTCTGAGGCGACGGTGAGAATGTTTTTTATTGCGTTTCTGCTTCATCATATGGTTTCCGGATTAAACAATAAAACATATATAAGTCATACTATCAAATATATCTTGAAAACAATGTTTTTCCAAATGTTTATTATCCGTTATATGCTATCTTTATCCAAGCCCGTTATACTTCTCCCGACTTTTTCTTATTTTCAATTTTCCTGAAAGTAACTTATTTTTGTAACAAATATATACCTGAAAAGAATTCAGTTGAGAAACCTATTAGGAAAATCACATTACTGCTAATGGTGATTAAGATTTACATTATATTTCAGAGTACACAATCTAACGAGTCCTACCATATCTAAAAGGTGCGTTTGAATTTAAGAATTTGTGCTGTAATTTCCAGAAGATTCGTTAACCACGTAGTAGGTCCAGACTGGGCGGGTGTTTTCGGTATTGATCCTGCACAGATTTTTATTCTGTCCGTTTTCATCTCCTATGTATCAGCGTGCACCACATAATCTTTATTTTTCGCCTTCTTCAGCTAGCAACAACAACAGCAAGAGCATTACCACCACAACCAACACCAGCACAACAACGATAGTAATAATAATGCTCTTCACTAACGAATTTCGCCCAGCACATCTTCACAGATCTTAATTTCGTTTTCTTTTCTTTCTCTACTTCTCATTCCTCAGTATCTCTAAAATCATTAAATGCAATAAAGTCAAAGCATTAAAAATAGCAATAAATTTTAGTGCCTCACCTTTAATTAGTCTCCTAAAAGAATCAGCAGATTTTGAAGACAAATGTTATTTAATACGTGCATTTTACTCTGTATTTTTCCTTTTCTATAGTATTTTAATTACTTTTGGCTAAAGAACGGACAACACTCATCAACAATTTCACTGAGTAATGGAATTAGTGGGTTGTATGATCGACTGCAGTGTTGGAAGAAGTGCGAAATCAATTAAGGCTCTGTTATTGTTCTTTTACAACTTGGTGCTGAATTTTCCTAAAAGAATTTGTTACAACTTTGGAGAAATATCACTATAATGTGTAGCTTTGACGCAGTCGTACTAGTAATAATTTGTGCGCCGATATTTCATTCCTTCACTTTTTTGCGTCAAACTACAATTAATAGGCATTGGTTATACAAAAACAAATAAAACATATGAAACCAACGCTCCTATATTTTCCTCCAACCGTTATTTTCCTTAACAATTAGCAGAAAGGTCATTGCAGTGTACTGGACCGTATATGAGCTTTCATGATCTAAAGTTGCTAATATTAATCCTAGCTACAGAAAACAATAAACAATTCGTGGACCAGATCATTATTTCACAGCTAACACACATACATACATGCACACGGACATGCATATATGGATGCATGCAAACAAGTATAATTGCACACATACATTCACTTATATGCTATATACTAGAGATATATCAGCAAATAATTATCTTGGGACGAAGGTGTGTATAAATTTTATAATTATTAACATTTTATCTGTCGTACCATTTACAACCATATATTTTTGACTTGGAATCATAATGACGTTAACAAATTATTCTCGTATTTCATATATAGGGGCAGTAGCGGCTGTATGGTAAGTAACTTGCTTACCAACCACATGATTACAGGTTCAGTCCCACTGCACGGCACCTTGGGCAATTGTCTTCTACTATAGCTGCGGCTGACCAAAACCTTGTGAGTTTATTTGTTAGCCAGAAACTGAAAAATGCATGTCGTATATATATATATATATATATATTATATATATATATATATATATATGTGTGTGTGTGTGTGTGTGTGTGTGTATATATATGTATGTGTGTGTGTGTGTATATGTGTGTGTGTGTGTATCTTTGTTTGTCCCCCATCATCATCGTTTGACAACAGGTGTTGGTGTGTTTAGTCCCCGTAACGTAGCGGTTCGGCAAAAGAGAACGATAGAATAAGTACTGGGCTTGCAAAGAATAGGGTCTAAGGTAGATTTGTTCGACTAAAGACGGGGCTCCAGCATGGCCGCAGTCAAATGACTGAGACGATTAAAAGAATATTTGGTACAATACTTTTTTGAAATACGTTAATATATAAAAAAAAAGTTAATAGCTTTAAAATATACAATGTAAAAATTTTTTTAGCCAAACGAAACCCACATACATATTGGTACCTGTTTCCATTATAACAGGCCATTGTATCGTCTGCTTAAAATGTATATTTTTCTTCCCTTTACTATTTTATGTGACAAGTGCTTATTTTCTGATCGTTTGTACAACCTCATTTTTATTACTTACAGCCATGTTGTTCTTTGTTCCTTTTTTTCTTTTTGAGAAACGAACGGATATTTCCGGTTGCTCTCCTTTCAATACCACATTTTTTTAGTGTTTTCCTGGGCCCTTTCACTCTAAATAGATGTATAACAGACGACAACTAGTTTAACTTTTCGAATATGATGGAAAAATTGAAAAAAGAGAGGATATAGTTTTTCACTTTAAAGAAAATGATGTATCCCTAAAACAAAATTATGTACAAAAAAGCCACTATACCAACAAAAAGGTGCTTTGCATGAAAATATACTGGCAGTGATCCCGAGGAGGATGCAACGAGTCTGTGTCAGAAAAGGTACACGGTTAGAAGGTGGTGCTTCTTTTCTTTAACCACGATTCGAGGAATTGACTTCATCCCCGTTATGTGTTGAAAAACTGAGGGATCACCCAATACACAACTGTTGATTACAAGAGCTATGTGCGTGTAATATGTGCAGAGGACGTGCCCTGCAATCTAGTTCAGGTAGGCGGTCCTGGGATGATTGTTGAGATAGACAGAAGTCTTCTCAAACGGAAAAGGAAACCGAGGAACGGTGCTTGCTACTTGAGCACTGGAAGTTTGGAGGACAGTGTCGCAGGACCAGATATGTTTTTCTTTATGCAGAACCATAGCGGAGTCGCGAAATATTGGATGAATGCATACGTCAGTTGAGTCTTCCACGAACCATAATTTTCAGTAACTTGTGGAGGACAACTCTCACTTTTCCGAAATAGATTCATATCATTTTCGACTTTTGACATTGAACAACTGCGTTGCATCTATTGCATGAAAAGTGTAACAGTTTGTTTTTTTTTTGGGAATTTTTCGCAAAAACTTAGGATTTTCATTTTTTATTATTGACATGCCTATTCCAAAATTTCATTGGAATTCCTGAAAATTTCAAACGTCATTCTAATGTTATCATCGATAGCTATCACACACAAAATAGCAGTTTGCAAATCCTGTTTCCTTATTGGGTAAAAACTATCGAGATTTAAACGTCTGTAACATACTTTTAATCTTTTCTGGAACAGGTAAATAACAAAATCTGATCCAGTGCCAAAAATTACAACTATACATGAAATTTGAAAATGTTCACTTAATTTTAACGTTTCAATCGCATACATCTCAGTGGTTCGGTATCCATTAGTAACCTATCCTAACAATATCTTCTTGAGCAGTTGAAGTGATATGCGATTAATAAAAAAACATGATATATTAATAATAATGAGAAAAGATTTCATTTGCAATCATAATGGCATAAATATTGTCTCAACATAAACAGTGTGCAATGAGACCAAGTGGAAGACAAAATTATTAGAATTAAGGAAATTTCTTGCCATAAGAATTCAGGTAGACAGAAAAATAATTATTCAACATGCAATTTAACGACAGACAATCAGTGTTTCATTCTGGACTACACACAAGGAATATAAGAATAACAGAAGTGTAAAAATTTTATCATCACTATTATTGTTTATTATTCTGATTTTTATTGTTTGTAGTAGTGGTGGTAATATTGGTCATAGAAGTAGTAATAGCAGTAGCTGAAATATTATTATTAGTAGTGGAAAAAAGTTGAAGACATAGTTGTAGCAGTGTGGTAGCAGCAGCAGCAGCATTTTTAATATTGTCGTAACGACAAAAAAAAGAAAGAAAACAAGGATACGATATACGATATAAATTATCTCAATAGAAAAAGAAATCAAAAATTCCCAAGATGTACATAAAAGCAGAAAGAACAACAATGATATGACAACTTTCTTAGGTAAACTTGTCGAACTTAACATAGACACAAAGGTCAGGTAGACAAGAGAAAATTGAAGAATGCCTAAAAAGAAATAAGATTTTGAGAAATCAATTGCTGTATAGAATGCATCCATATTAGCTAGCAATATCCATAGCCAAGAGGCCCATTGTTATTTCACCCTTGAAAAAGAGGTATGAAATTTGAATAACTTGTTTCAGACGTGTCCTAAGGTGAGGTAATAGAAGAGAGCAAAAGTATTATTATGGATTTTTATTCGCACACATCTATGCACGTATGTGTATATATAATAATACAGATATACAGATACACACACTAATATACAGCCATGCATATATGCGTGTGTGTTTTTGTACTAACTGCTTGTATATATGTATGTATACGCAGGTATGTAATTACATATTAATATATACGTGTACATGTATGTGTATATATACATATATGTGTATGTATATATATCTATCAATTTGTCTATGTATATATATATATGTATATGTGTATATATATATATATATATATATATATATATATATATATGTAAGCGTGTGTATGTGTGGTCATGTAGGGGTGTATGTGCGCGCTTATATGTTTCCATATGTATATAGGTGGAAATAGTTGGTATGTGAAAAAGCTCGCAAATCTAGTTTGGACCCAAAATCCACTATGATATTTAGATACATGCGAGCAGATTTTAGCATCATTGTCCAATGAAATTATTCAAATAGCTGTTCTTGGAAGAATAGCCTGCAGCCCTATGCAAGATGATTGATATAAAATATGATATTGCAATCTGTACCGATTCAGCAGCAGGAAGGTTATACATACGTACAGACAAGTATATGCATAAGTAAGCATATATATATATATATATATATATATATATATATATATATATATTATATATATATATATGTGTGTGTGTGTGTGTGTGTGTGTGTGTGTGTGTGTGTGTCTGTGTATCTGTGTGTTTGTGTGAGAATGTATATATATATATATATATATATATGTATATATATATACATATAAACATGAATATATATGAATATATATATAGGCATATATAAGAAAATATATGTATATGTGCGTGTGCTCTGCGTTCACGTGTGTGGACATCTACACATACAGACATAGCTACACAAACACACTCAGATGTATATGAGTATGTATGTGCCTGACTGAGAGGGAGCGAGAGAGAGAGAGAAAGTGTGTGTGTGTGTGTACGTGTGAGTGCGTGCATGATAGCAAGCAAACCTAGAACTTTTATACTAAAACGAAGATAAAATAATAACATATACTGAACTACTTTTAAAATAAAGGCAATAGAAGTGCAGACATACATTTAGCTGACACATCAGCATATTACATCTCATTAGTAGTACATGATTATGCTTGTGCGTGGGCCTATGTATAGAAAACCTTTTTGAAGTATTAATTTCCAATACTGTGCACTTTGCAATATCTTGTATGTTAGTAATACTAAAATTAAACGTAGATTTCAGCGAATCGATTGTGGTGGGATATATACCGATAATTTGCCGTAAAACATATTTAACTCTGATATAATCGCACGAAGTTATTCGCAAATGGTTTAGGTTTTAGAAACCATCACTGATTCACTAATATAAATACAATTAGTAACAAACCACAAGGTAGCAGAATGTTTAATGACCTATGTGTCATCATGTACTAACCCATTCCAGTCTGTATATTATATGATATATGGTGGATGTGAGATTGAATGCGACAGGTTGCTTTGTTGTGATTAAGAACTAGCATGTCTCTCGTTCTTTGTCTCTTTCCCACCCTAACTGTGTGTATGTATACATACATACACACGCACATACAGAGAGAGAGAAAGAGAAAGAGAGAAAGTGAGAGAGAGAGAGAAACATGCACACAAACACACTTCATCAAGAAACCTTCTCTAAAATTGAATGTTTGAATGTGAAGTGGAGAATTTCAGTTCTTTATTCCAAACGTGGCTCACCTCTACAAATGTTCAGACATATCTATGTGAACATTGGGATGTTCTAACTTTACGTATAGATATATGTATATATGCATATGTTTCTTTCCTTGATTCTTTCTGTGTTCCTTTCTGTGGAAGAACGTAGGCTCGAAAGGCAAAATAATTATTCAATTCCTGAGCGTTATACTAATACATCTGTTTGTTTTCTACACCATCTGTCTTCGTCTTTTGTTTTATTCGTGAATTCTCCCTCTCTCTCTCCTCTCTCACTCACCTCTCTCTCTCTCTATCTCTCTCTCTCTCTCTCTCTCTCTCTCTATATATATATATATATATATATTATATATATTTAAAAAAGGAGATGTGGAACACGAGTTGTGATATATAAAAAAAGGAAATGAAGAAATGCTGACAAAATAATTTAAGTAAGGGAGAATATATTTAATTAGGTGAGAGTTCATTTTACCGGTTGCGCATTTGTTATGCTTATCAAAAGATATTTATTTAAGAGAGATAGAGTTCCTTTCTGATAGATTTTTTTCTCTTACATATACATATATTCTTGTTATTTTATTTACTGATTGATTTTTAAAATTGTTAATTTGCAAATATTTTACAAATGTATTTTCATGCAGAACTACACTTTATGAAAAAATTCCCTCCAAAAATGAATGTTTGGAAAGAATATATCCTAAATATAACACAAAGGGGAGCAGAAAGAAAGGAGGAAAGGAAGAAAAACGGAAAGAAGAAAATAAGAGGAATAGAATGAAAGCAAAAAGCCTTTCAGTGATGACCAAACCACACCCGTTTTTTTATTTTCTATTCTTATTTATATTTATTTTTTGAAGAGGTCACCATCCTTAAACTCATTCGTATACAATAATAAAAGGAAAAATAAATAAATGAATGATGAATACGAAGGTGGATGCCCCTTCTTTCTCTCTTAACCTCTACCCATATGTCTATCTGTCTGTCTGTCTGTCTATCTATCTATCTATCTATCTATCTATCTATCTACCTACCTATCTATCTATCTATCTATCTATCTATCTATCTATCTATCTATCTATCTATCTATCTATCTATCTATCTATCTATCTATCTATCTATCTATCTATCTATCTATCTATCTATCTATCTATCAGCCTAAATACTTACCTATATTTCTATCTATCCATCTCCATTGTCTTGGAACCTCACCGAAAACAAACAAAACAAGTGTCTTCTAAGTCCCCCCCCCCCAAAAAAAAACAACAACAACATGTGGATATTTTCCTTTTGATGGACGGAATTTCTAGTTAACTAAACAATTTGAAACTTCGTATACTGGTAGAATGTGTCAAAAGAAAACATTGTAAACAAAATTGTAATTTGTAAGTTTAACGTAGTTTCAG